>NW_022142071.1:0-39750 GCF_007565055.1 Rhinopithecus roxellana | reverse complement strand
GCAATGCAGTTTCCAGAAAGCTCTCTTTAGTTATTATGGAGGATAGTTCCTTTATCAACATGGGCCCCAATAGGCTCAAAATCACTTTGCAGATGCCACGAAAAGAGTGTTAGAAAACGCTTTTGAGGCAGAGTTTGTAACTCGTGAGATGAATCACAGATCCAGAAAGAAGTTCTCAGAAAGTCTTTCGATTCTGTGAGTTCATCTCACAGGAGTTACAAACTCTGCTCAATGAAGCAGTTTTCTAACAATCTTCGTGGAGATCTGCAAAAGTGATATTTGGGAGCCTATGGGCCCATGTTGGATAAAGGAAATATCCTCCACATAATAACTACTAAAGAGGAAGGCTGCTGAGAGAAACTGCATTGCCAAGTGTGAATGCAAACTACAGAGTTACACGTTTCTATTTCAGTGATCAGTTTGTTAGCACAGGTTTCTGGCAAATCTGCAATTAGATATCATAGCGCAATGAACATACAAGTGAAAAGGAAATATCCACAGAGATAAAACTAGAAAGAAGCTTCTTTGAATTTATTCTTGGTGAGATGTGTGAATTCATCTCACAGAGTTACACTTATGTTTCGTGGAGCAGTCCATTAACACTGTCTTTGAGGAATCTGAGAAGGGCTTCTTTGGATCACATTGAGGCCTACGCTGATAAGGAAATTTATCCGTTCAAAACGTGAAAGAAAGCTTCTGAGAAACTTCTTTCTGATCTGTGAGTTCATCTCACAGAGTTACCAACCTCTGCCTCAAGAAGCAGTTGCTAACACTCTTTTCGTGGAATCTGCAAAGTGATATTTGGGAGCCTATTGGGGCCCATGGTGATAAAGGAAATATCCTCACATAATAACTAAGAGAAGCTTTCTGAGAAACTGCATTGCCAAGTGTGAATGCAACTCACAGAGTTACACGTTTCTCTTCAGTGATCGATTTGTTAGCACAGTTTTCTGGAAATCTGCAATTAGATACTTCATAGCGCAATGAACATTACAGTGACAAAGGAAATATCCACAGATGAAAACTAGAAAGAAGCTTTCTTAGAAACTTCTTGGTGATGGTGTGAATTCATCTCACAGAGTTACACTTATGTTTCGTGGAGCAGTCCATTACACTGTCTTTGAGGAATCTGAGAAGGGCTTCTTTGGATCACATTGAGGCCTACGCTGATAAAGGAAATTTCATCCGTTCAAACGTGAAGAAGCTTCTGAGAAACTTCGTTTCTGATCTGTGAGTTCATCTCACAGAGTTACAACCTCTGCCTCGAAGAAGAAGTTTGCTAACACTCTTTTCGTGGAATCTGCAAAGGAGTATTTGGGGCAGCTATTGGGGCCATGGTGATAAAGGAAATATCATCACATAATAACTAAAGAGAAGCTTTCTGAGAAACTGCATTGCCAAGTGTGAATGCAACTCACAGAGTTACACGTTTCTTCAGTGATCAGTTTGTTAGCACAGTTTTCTGGAATCTGCAATTAGATACTTCATAGCGCAATGAACATTACAGTGACAAAGGAAATATCCACAGATGAAAACTAGAAAGAAGCTTTTAGAAACTTCTGGTGATATGTGAGTATCTCACAGAGTTACACTTATGTTCTCTGGAGCAGTCCATTAACACTGTCTTGAGGAATCTGAGAAGGGCTCTTTGGATCACATTGAGGCCTACGCTGATAAAGGAAATTTCATCCGTTCAAAACGTGAAAGAAGCTTTCTGAGAAACTTCTTTCTGATCTGTGAGTTCATCTCACAGAGTTACAACAACTCTGCCTCAAGAAGCAGTTTGCTAAACTCTTTTCGTGGAATCTGCAAGTGATATTGGGAGCCTATTGGGGCCCATGGTGATAAAGGAAATATCCTCACATAATAACTAAAGAGAAGCTTCTGAGAAACTGCATTGCCAAGTGTGAATGCAACTCACAGAGTTACACGTTTCTCTTCAGTGATCAGTTTGTTAGCACAGTTTTCTGGAAATCTGCAATTAGATACTTCATAGCGCAATGAACATTACAGTGACAAAGGAAATATCCACAGATGAAAACTAGAAAGAAGCTTTCTTAGAAAACTTTGGTGATGTGTGAATTCATCTCACAGAGTTACACTTATGTTTCGTGGAGCAGTCCATTAACACTGTCTTTGAGGAATCTGAGAAGGGCTTCTTTGGATCACATTGAGGCCTACGCTGATAAAGGAAATTCATCCGTTCAAAACGTGAAAGAAGCTTTCTGAGAAACTCTTTCTGATCTGTGAGTTCATCTCACAGAGTTACAACCTCTGCCTCAAGAAGCAGTTTGCTAACACTCTTTTCGTGGAATCTGCAAAGTGTATTTGGGAGCCTATTGGGGCCCAGGTGATAAAGGAAATATCCTCACATAATAACTAAAGAGAAGCTTTCTGAGAAACTGCATTGCCAAGTGTGAATGCAACTCACAGAGTTACACGTTCTCTTCAGGATCAGTTTGTTAGCACAGTTTTTGCGAAATCTGCAATTAGATACTTAATAGCGCAATGAACATTACAGTGACAAAGGAAATATCCACAGATGAAAACTAGAAAGAAGCTTCTTAGAAACTTCTTGGGATGTGTGAATTCATCTCACAGAGTTACACTTATGTTTCGTGGAGCAGTCCATAACACTGTCTTGGGAATCTGAGAAGGGCTTCTTTGGATCACATTGAGGCTACGCTGATAAAGGAAATTTCATCCGTTCAAAACGTGAAAGAAGCTTTCTGAGAAACTTCTTTCTGATCTGTGAGTTCATCTCACAGAGTTACAACCTCTGCCTCAAGAAGCAGTTTGCTAACACTCTTTTCGTGGAATCTGCAAAGTGATATTTGGGAGCCTATTGGGGCCCATGGTGATAAAGGAAATATCCTCACATAATAACTAAAGAGAAGCTTTTGAGAAACTGCATTGCCATGGTGAATGCAACTCACAGAGTTACCACGTTTCTCTTCAGTGATCAGTTTGTTGCACAGTTTTCTGGAAATCTGCAATTAGATACTTCATAGCGCAATGAACATTACAGTGACAAAGGAAATATCCACAGATGAAAACTAGAAAGAAGCTTCTTAGAAACTTCTTGGTGAGTGTGAATTCATCTCACAGAGTTACACTTATGTTTCGTGGAGCAGTCCATTAACACTGTCTTTGAGGAATCTGAGAAGGCTTCTTTGGATCAATTGAGGCCTACCTGATAAAGGAAATTATCCCATTCAAAACGTGAAAGAAGCTTCTGAGAAACTTCTTTCTGATCTGTGAGTTCATCTCACAGAGTTACAACCTCTGCCTCAAGAAGCAGTTTTGCTAACACTCTTTTCGTGGAATCTGCAAAGTGATATTGGGAGCTATTGGGGGCCATGGTGATAAAGGAAATATCCTCACATAATAACTAAAGAGAAGCTTTCTGAGAAACTGCATTGCCAGTTGAATGCAACTCACAGAGTACACGTTTCTCTTCAGTGATCAGTTTGTTAGCACAGTTTCTGGAAATCTGCAATTAGATACTTCAGTAGCGCAATGAACATTACAGTGACAAAGGAATATCCACAGATGAAAACTAGAAAGAAGCTTTCTTAGAAACTTCTTGGTGATGTGTGAATTCATCTCAGCGGTTACACTTATGTTTGTGGAGCAGTCCATAACACTGTCTTTGAGGAATCTGAGAAGGGCTTCTTGGATCACATTGAGGCCTAGCTGATAAAGGAAATTTCATCCGTTCAAAACGTGAAAGAAGCTTTCTGAGAAACTTCTTTCTGATCTGTGAGTTCATCTCACAGAGTTACAACCTCTGCCTCAAGAAGCAGTTTGCTAACACTCTTTTCGTGGAATCTGCAAAGTGATATTTGGGAGCCTATGGGGCCCATGGGTGATAAAGGAAATATCCTCACATAATAAAAAAGAGAAGCTTTCTGAGAAACTGCATTGCCAAGTGTGAATGCAACTCACAGAGTTAACGTTTCTTCAGTGATCAGTTTGTTAGCACAGTTTTCTGGAAATCTGCAATTAGATACTTCTAAGCGCAATGAACATTACAGTGACAAAGGAAATATCCACAGATGAGAAAACTAGAAAGAAGCTTTCTTAGAAAACTTCTTGGTGATGTGAATTCATCTCACAGAGTTACACTTATGTTTCTGGAGCAGTCCATTAACACTGCTTTGAGGAATCTGAGAAGGGCTTCTTTGGATCACATTGAGGCCTACGCTGATAAAGGAAATTTCATCCGTTCAAAACGTGAAAGAAGCTTTCTGAGAAACTTCTTCTGATCTGTGAGTTCATCTCACAGAGTTACAACCTCTGCCTCAAGAAGCAGTTTGCTAACACTCTTTTCGTGGAATCTGCAAAGTGATATTTGGGAGCCTATTGGGGCCATGGTGATAAAGGAAATATCCTCACATAATAATAAAGAGAAGCTTTCTGAGAAACTGCATTGCCAATGTGTGAATGCAACTCACAGAGTTACACGTTCTCTTCAGTGATCAGTTTGTTAGCACAGTTTTCTGGAAATCTGCAATTAGATACTTCATAGCGCAATGAACATTACAGTGACAAAGGAAATATCCACAGATGAAAACTAGAAAGAAGCTTTCTTAGAAACTTCTTGGTGATGTGTGAATTCATCTCACAGAGTTACACTTATGTTCTGGAGCAGTCCATTAACACTGTCTTTGAGGAATCTGAGAAGGGCTTCTTTGGATCACATTGGCCTACGCTGATAAAGGAAATTTCATCCGTTCAAAACGTGAAAGAAGCTTTCTGAGAAACTTCTTTCTGATCTGTGAGTTCATCTACAGAGTTACAACCTCTGCCTCAAGAAGCAGTTTGCTAACACTCTTTTCGTGGAATCTGCAAAGTGATATTTGGGAGCCTATTGGGGCCCATGGTGATAAAGGAAATATCCTCACTAATAACTAAAGAGAAGCTTTCTGAGAAATGCATTGCCAAGTGTGAATGCAACTCACAGAGTTACACGTTTCTCTTCAGTGATCAGTTTGTTAGCACAGTTTTCTGGAAATCTGCAATTAGATACTTCATAGGCAATGAACATTACAGTGACAAAGGAAATATCCACAGATGAAAACTAGAAAGAAGCTTTCTTAGAAACTTTTGGTGATGTGTGAATTCATCTCACAGAGTTACACTTATGTTTCGTGGAGCAGTCCATTAACACTGTCTTTGAGGAATCTGAGAAGGGCTTCTTTGGATCACATTGAGGCCTACGCTGATAAGGAAATTTCATCCGTTCAAAACGTGAAAGAAGCTTTCTGAGAAACTTCTTTCTGATGTGAGTTCATCTCACAGAGTTACAAACCTCTGCCTCAAGAAGCAGTTTGCTAACACTCTTTCGTGGAATCTGCAAAGTGATATTTGGGAGCCTATGGGGCCCTGGTGATAAAGGAAATATCCTCACATAATAACTAAAGAGAAGCTTTCTGAGAAACTGCATTGCCAAGTGTGAATGCAACTCACAGAGTACACGTTTCTCTTCAGTGATCAGTTTGTTAGCACAGTTTTCTTGGAAATCTGCAATTAGTACTTCATAGCGCAATGAACATTACAGTGACAAAGGAAATATCCACAGATGAAAACTAGAAAGAAGCTTTCTTAGAACTTCTTGGTGATGTGTGAATTCACTCACGAGTTACACTTATGTTTCGTGGAGCAGTCCATTAACACTGTCTTTGAGGAATCTGAGAAGGGCTTCTTGGATACACATTGAGGCCTACGCTGATAAGGAATAAATTCATCCGTTCAAAACGTGAAAGAAGCTTTCTGAGAAACTTCTTTCTGATCTGTGAGTTCATCTCACAGAGTTACAACCTCTGCCTCAAGAAGCAGTTTGCTAACACTCTTTTCGGGATCTGCAAAGTGATATTATTTGGGAGCATATTGGGGCCCATGGTGATAAAGGAATATCCTCACATAATAACTAAGAGAGCTTCTGAGAAACTGATTGCCAAGTGTGATGCAATCACAGAGTTACACGTTTCTCTTCAGTGATCAGTTTGTTAGCACAGTTTTCTGGAAATCTGCAATTAGATACTTCATAGCGCAATGAACATTACAGTGACAAAGGAAATATCACAGATGAAAACTAGAAAGAAGCTTTCTTAAAACTCTTGGTGATGTGTGAATTCATCTCACAGAGTTACACTTATGTTTCGTGGAGCAGTCCATTAACACTGTCTTGAGGAATCTGAGAAGGGCTTCTTTGGATCACATTGAGGCCTACGCTGATAAAGGAAATTTCATCCGTTCAAAACGTGAAAGAAGCTTTCTGAGAAACTTCTTTCGATCTGTGAGTTCATCTCACAGAGTTACAACCTCTGCCTCAAGAAGAGTTTGCTAACACCTTTTCGTGGAATCTGCAAAGTGATATTTGGGAGCCTATTGGGGCCCATGGTGATAAAGGAAATATCCTCACATAATAACTAAAGAGAAGCTTTCTGAGAAACTGCATTGCCAAGTGTGAATGCAACTCACAGAGTTACACGTTTCTCTTCAGTGATCAGTTTGTTAGCACAGTTTTCTGGAAATCTGCAATTAGATACTTCTAGCGCAATGAACATTACAGTGACAAAGGAAATATCCACAGATGAAACTAGAAAGAAGCTTTCTTAGAAACTTCTGGTGATTGTGAATCACTACAGAGTTAACTTATGTTTCTGGAGCAGTCCATTAACACTGTCTTTGGGAATCTGAGAAGGGCTTCTTTGATCACATTGGCCTACGCTGATAAAGGAAATTTCATCGTTAAAACGTGAAAGAAGCTTTCTGAGAAACTTCTTTCTGATCTGTGAGTTCATCTCACAGAGTTACAAACTCTGCCTCAAGAAGCAGTTTGCTAACACTCTTTTCGTGGAATCTGCAAAGTGATATTTGGGAGCCTATTGGGGCCCATGGTGATAAAGGAAATATCCTCACATAATAACTAAAGAGAAGCTTTCTGAAAACTGCATTGCCAAGTGTGAATGCAACTCACAGAGTTACACGTTTCTCTTCAGTGATCAGTTTGTAGCACAGTTTTCTGGAAATCTGCAATTAGATACTTCATAGCGCAATGAACATTACAGTGACAAAGGAAATATCCACAGATGAAAACTAGAAAGAAGCTTTCTTAGAAACTTCTGGTGATGTGTGAATTCATCTCACAGAGTTACACTTATGTTTCGTGGAGCAGTCCATTAACACTGTCTTTGAGGAATCTGAGAAGGGCTTCTTTGGATCACATTGAGGCCTACGCTGATAAAGGAATTTCATCCTCAAACGTGAAAGAAGCTTTTGAAACTTCTTTCTGTCTGTGGTTCATCTCACAGACCTCCCTAGACTTGCTCACTCTCTTTGTCCATATTCCATAAATTTTTGTTTTACATTTCCTGCAGTACTTATTCCATTTATTGCTCTTCTTTCTTTGCCTTTTACACAATCAGCGACTGTAACGCTTCTATGTTTCTCTCTACATAGTATATCATGTCTGATTGTCTTCTAAACATGTTCACTTACTCATAGACATAGGTACATATTCACGTGTGACTTTCTGCTTCTTATAATTCAACGGTCTTTCAGATCAGTTTACGCTTTACTAGCGATCATGGGTTCCTTCTAATTCTTCTTTACATAGCCTACACGACTTTCCGGAACTATATCCATAAACGTATCTTCCAGACTCAGAAACTTCTTTTCATCTGATGCATCATCAGTGTTCATCTTAGGTCGAGTTACAACCTTGCCTCAAGAAGCAGCAGTTGCTAACACTTTTTCGTGGAATCTGCAAAGTGATATTTGGAGCTATTGGGGCCAGGTGATAAGGAAATATCCTCACATAATAATAAAGAGAAGCTTCTGAGAAACTGCATTGCCAGTGGAATGCAATCACAGAGTACGTTTCTCTCAGTGACAGTTGTTAGCACAGTTTTCTGGAAATCTGCAATTAGATACTTCATAGCGCAATGAACATTACAGTGACAAAGGAATATCCACAGATGAAAACTAGAAGAAGCTTTCTTAGAAACTTCTTGGTGATGTGTGAATTCATCTCACAGAGTTACACTTATGTTTCGTGGAGCAGTCCATTAACATGTCTTTGAGGAATTGAGAAGGGCTTCTTTGGATCACATGAGGCCTACGTGTAAAGGAAATTTCATCCGTTCAAAACGTGAAAGAAGCTTTCTGAGAAACTTCTTTCTGATCTGTGAGTTCATCTCACAGAGTTACAACCTCTGCCTCAAGAAGCAGTTTGCTAACACCTTTTCTGGAATCTGCAAAGTGATATTTGGGAGCCTATTGGGGCCCATGGTGATAAAGGAAATATCTCACATAATAACTAAAGAGAAGCTTTTTGAGAAACTGCCTGCCATGGTGAAGCAACTCACAGAGTTTACACGTTTCTCTTCAGTGATCAGTTTGTTAGCACAGTTTTCTGGAAATCTGCAATTAGAACTTCTAGCGCAATGAACATTACAGTGACAAAGGAAATATCCACAGATGAAACTAGAAAGAAGCTTTCTTAGAAACTTCTTGGTGATGTGTGAATTCATCTCACAGGTTAAACTTATGTTTCGTGAGCAGTCCATTTACACTGTCTTTGAGGAATCTGAGAAGGGCTTCTTTGGATCAATTGAGGCCTACCTGATAAAGGAAATTTCATCCGTTCAAAACGTGAAAGAAGCTTTCTGAGAAACTTTTCTGATCTGTGAGTTCATCTCACAGAGTTACAACTCTGCCTCAAGAAGCAGTTTGCTAACACTCTTTTGTGGAATCTGCAAAGTGATATTTGGGGAGTATTGGGGCCCATGGTGATAAAGGAAATATCCTCAAATAATAACTAAAGAGAAGCTTTCTGAGAAACTGCATGCCATGGGTAATGCAACTCACAGAGTACACGTTTCTCTTCAGTGATCAGTTTTTAGCACAGTTTTCTGGAAATCTGCAATTAGATACTTCAAGCGCAATGAACATTACAGTGACAAAGGAAATAACCACAGATGAAATAGAAAGAAGCTTCTTAGAACTTTTGGTGATGTGTGAATTCATCTCACAGAGTTAACTTATGTTTCGTGGAGCAGTCCATTAACACTGTCTTTGAGGAATCTGAGAAGGGCTTTTGGATCACATTGAGGCCTACGCTGATAAAGGAAATTTCATCGTTCAAAACGTGAAAGAAGCTTTCTGGAGAAACTCTTTCTGATCTGTGAGTTCATCTCACAGAGTTAAACCTCTGCCTCAAGAAGCAGTTTGCTAACACTCTTTTCGTGGAATCTGCAAAGTGATATTTGGGAGCTATTGGGGCCCATGGTGATAAAGGAAATATCCTCACATAATAACTAAAGAGAAGCTTTCTGAGAAACTGCATTGCCAAGTGTGAATGCAACTCACAGAGTTACACGTTTCTCTTCAGTGATCAGTTTGTTAGCACAGTTTTCTGGAAATCTGCAATTAGATACTTCATAGCTCAATGAACATTACAGTGACAAAGGAAATATCCACAGTGAAAACTAGAAAGAAGCTTTCTTAGAAACTTCTTGGATGTGTGAATTCATCTCACAGAGTTACACTTATGGTTCGTGGAGCAGTCCATTAACACTGTCTTTGGAATCTGAGAAGGGCTTCTTTGGATCACATTGGCCTACGCGAGTAAAGGAAATTTCATCCGTTCAAAACGTGAAAGAAGCTTTCTGAGAAACTTCTTTCTGATCTGTGAGTTCATCTCACAGAGTTAAAACCTCTGCCTCAAGAAGCAGTTTGCTAACACTCTTTTCGTGGAATCTGCAAAGTGATATTGGGAGGCATTGGGGCCCATGGTGATAAAGGAAATATCCTCACATAATAACTAAGAGAGCTTTCTGAGAAACTGCATTGCCAAGTGTGAATGCAACTCACAGAGTTACACGTTTCTCTTCAGTGATCAGTTTGTTAGCACAGTTTTCTGGAAATCTGCAATTAGATACTTCTAGCGCAATGAACATTACAGTGACAAAGGAAATATCCACAGATGAAACTAGAAAGAAGCTTTCTTAGAAACTTCTGGTGATGTGAATTCATCTCACAGAGTTACACTTATGTTCGTGGAGCAGTCCATTAACACTGTCTTGAGGAATCTGAGAAGGGCTTCTTTGGATCACATTGAGGCCTACGCTGATAAAGGAAATTTCATCCGTTCAAAACGTGAAAGAAGCTTTCTGAGAAACTTCTTTCTGATCTGTGAGTTCATCTCACAGAGTTACAACCTCTGCCTCAAGAAGCAGTTTGCTAACAATCTTTTCGTGGAATCTGCAAAGTGATATTTGGGAGCCTATTGGGGCCCATGGTGATAAAGGAAATATCCTCACATAATAACTAAAGAGAAGCTTTCTGAGAAACTGCATTGCCAAGTGTGAATGCAACTCACAGAGTTACACGTTTCTCTTCAGTGATCAGTTTGTTAGCACAGTTTTCTGGAAATCTGCAATTAGATACTTCTAGCGCAATGAACATTACAGTGACAAAGGAAATATCCACAGATGAAAACTAGAAAGAAGCTTTCTTAGAAACTTCTTGGTGATGTGTGAATTCATCTACAGAGTTACACTTATGTTTCGTGGAGCAGTCCATTAACACTGTCTTTGAGGAATCTGAGAAGGGCTTCTTTGATCACTGGGCCTACGCTGATAAAGGAAATTTCATCCGTTCAAAACGTGAAAGAAGCTTTCTGAGAAACTTCTTTCTGATCTGTGAGTTCATCTCACAGAGTTACAAACTCTGCCTCAAGAAGCAGTTTGCTAACACTCTTTCGTGGAATCTGCAAAGTGATATTTGGGAGCCTATTGGGGCCCATGGTGATAAAAAATATCCTCACATAATAACTAAAGAGAAGTTTCTGAGAAACTGCATTGCCAAGTGTGAATGCAACTCACAGAGTTACACGTTTCTCTTCAGTGATCAGTTTGTTAGCACAGTTTTCTGGAAATCTGCAATTAGATACTTCATAGCGCAATGAACATTACAGTGACAAAGGAAATATCCACAGATGAAAACTAGAAAGAAGCTTTCTTAGAAACTTGGTGGTGTGTGAATTCATCTCACAGAGTTACACTTATGTTTCGTGGAGCAGTCCATTAACACTGTCTTTGAGGAATCTGAGAAGGGCTTCTTTGGATCACATGAGGCCTACGCTGATAAAGGAAATTTCATCGTTCAAAAAGTGAAAGAAGCTTTCTGAGAAACTTCTTCTGATCTGTGAGTTCATCTCACAGAGTTACAACCTCTGCCTCAAGAAGCAGTTTGCTAACACTCTTTTCGTGGAATCTGCAAAGTGATATTTGGGAGCCTATTGGGCCCATGGTGATAAAGGAATATCCTCACATAATAACTAAAGAGAAGCTTTTGAGAAACTGCATTGCCAATGTGAATGCAACTCACAGAGTTACACGTTTCTCTTCAGTGATCAGTTTGTTAGCACAGTTTTCTGGAAATCTGCAATTAGATACTTCTAGCGCAATGAACATTACAGTGACAAAGGAAATATCCACAGATGAAAACTAGAAAGAAGCTTTCTTAGAAACTTCTTGGTGTGTGATGTGTGAATTCATCTCACAGAGTTACACTTATGTTTCGTGGAGCAGTCCATTAACACTGTCTTTGAGGAATCTGAGAAGGGCTTCTTTGGATCATTGAGGCCTACGCTGATAAAGGAAATTTCATCCGTTCAAAACGTGAAAGAAGCTTTCTGAGAAACTTCTTTTGATCTGTGAGTTCATCTCACAGAGTTACAACTCTGCCTCAAGAAGCAGTTTGCTAACACTCTTTCGTGGAATCTGCAAAGTGATATTTGGGAGCTATTGGGGCCCATGGTGATAAAGGAAATATCCTCACATAATAACTAAAGAGAAGCTTTCTGAGAAACTGCATTGCCATGTGAATGCAACTCACAGAGTTACACGTTTCTCTTCAGTGATCAGTTTTTAGCACAGTTTTCTGGAAATCTGCAATTAGATACTTCATAGCGCAATGAACATTACAGTGACAAAGGAAATATCCACAGATGAAAATAGAAAGAAGCTTTCTTAGAAACTTCTGGTGATGTGTGAATTCATCTCACAGAGTTACACTTATGTTTCGTGGAGCAGTCCATTAACACTGTCTTTGAGGAATCTGAGAAGGGCTTTTGGATCACATTGAGGCTACGCTGATAAAGGAAATTCATCCGTTCAAAACGTGAAAGAAGCTTTTGAGAAACTTCTTTCTGATCTGTGAGTTCATCTCACAGAGTTACAACCTCTGCCTCAAGAAGCAGTTTGCTAACACTCTTTTCGTGGAATCTGCAAAGTGATATTTGGGAGCCTATTGGGGGCCATGGTGATAAAGGAAATATCCTCACATAATAATAAAGAGAAGCTTTCTGAGAAACTGCATTGCCAAGTGTGAATGCAACTCACAGAGTTACACGTTTCTCTTCAGTGATCAGTTTGTTAGCACAGTTTTCTGGAAATCTGCAATTAGATACTCATAGCGCAATGAACATTACAGTGACAAAGGAAATATCCACAGATGAAAACTAGAAAGAAGCTTTCTTAGAAACTTCTTGGTGATGTGTGAATTCATCTCACAGAGTTACACTTATGTTTCGTGGAGCAGTCCATTAACACTGTCTTTGAGGAATCTGAGAAGGGCTTCTTTGGATCACATTGAGGCCTACGCTGATAAAGGAAATTTCATCCGTTCAAAACGTGAAAGAAGCTTTCTGAGAAACTTCTTCTGATCTGTGAGTTCATCTCACAGAGTTACAACCTCTGCCTCAAGAAGCAGTTTGCTAACACTCTTTCGTGGAATCTGCAAAGTGATATTTGGGAGCCTGGGGCCCATGGTGATAAAGGAAATATCCTCACATAATAACTAAAGAGAAGCTTTCTGAGAAACTGCATTGCCATGTGAATGCAACTCACAGAGTTACACGTTTCTCTTCAGTGATCAGTTTGTTAGCACAGTTTTCTGGAAATCTGCAATTAGATACTTCAGACGCAAGAACATTACAGTGACAAAGGGAATATCCACAGATGAAAACTAGAAAGAAGCTTTCTTAGAAACTTCTTGGTGATGTGTGAATTCATCTCACAGAGTTACACTTATGTTTCGTGGAGCAGTCCATTAACACTGTCTTTGAGGAATCTGAGAAGGGCTTCTTTGGATCACATTGAGGCCTACGCTGATAAAGGAAATTTCACCGTTCAAACCGTGAAAGAAGCTTTCTGAGAAACTTCTTTCTGATCTGTGAGTTCATCTCACAGAGTCTCTGCCTCAAGAAGCAGTTTGCTAACACTCTTTTCGTGGAATCTGCAAAGTGATATTTGGGAGCCTATTGGGGCCCATGGTGATAAAGGAAATATCCTCACATAATAACTAAAGACAAGCTTTCTGAGAAACTGCATTGCCATGTGAATGCAACTCACAGAGTACACGTTTCTCTTCAGTGATCAGTTTTTAGCACAGTTTTCTGGAAATCTGCAATTAGATACTTCATAGCGCAATGAACATTACAGTGACAAAGGAAATATCCACAGATGAAAACTAGAAAGAAGCTTTCTTAGAAACTTCTTGGTGATGTGTGAATTCTCTCACAGAGTTACACTTATGTTTCGTGGAGCAGTCCATTAACACTGTCTTTGAGGAATCTGAGAAGGGCTGCTTTGGATCACATTGAGGCCTACGCTGATAAAGGAAATTTCATCCGTTCAAAACGTGAAAGAAGCTTTCTGAGAAACTTCTTTCTGATCTGTGAGTTCATCTCACAGAGTTACAACCTCTGCCTCAAGAAGCAGTTTGCTAACACTCTTTTCGTGGAATCTGCAAAGTGATATTTGGGAGCCTATTGGGGCCCATGGTGATAAAGGAAATATCCTCACATAATAACTAAAGAGAAGCTTTCTGAGAAACTGCATTGCCAAGTGTGAATGCAACTCACAGAGTTACACGTTTCTCTTCAGTGATCAGTTTGTTAGCACAGTTTTCTGGAAATCTGCAATTAGATACTTCATAGCGCAATGAACATTACAGTGACAAAGGAAATATCCACAGATGAAAACTAGAAAGAAGCTTTCTTAGAAACTTCTTGGTGATGTGTGAATTCATCTCACAGAGTTACATTATGTTCGTGGAGCAGTCCATTAACACTGTCTTTGAGGAATCTGAGAAGGGCTTCTTTGGATCACATTGAGGCCTACGCTGATAAAGGAAATTTCATCGTTCAAAACGTGAAAGAAGCTTTCTGAGAAACTTCTTTCTGATCTGTGAGTTCATCTCACAGAGTTACAACCTCTGCCTCAAGAAGCAGTTTGCTAACACTCTTTTCGTGGAATCTGCAAAGTGATATTGGGAGCCTATTGGGGCCCATGGTGATAAAGGAAATATCCTCACATAATAACTAAAGAGAAGCTTTCTGAGAAACTGCATTGCCAGTGTGAATGCAACTCACAGAGTTACACGTTTCTCTTCAGTGATCAGTTTGTTAGCACAGTTTTCTGGAAATCTGCAATTAGATACTTCATAGCGCAATGAACATTACAGTGACAAAGAAAGAAATATCCACAGATGAAAACTAGAAAGAAGCTTTCTTAGAAACTTCTTGGTGATGTGTGAATTCATCTCACAGAGTTACACTTATGTTTCGTGGAGGAGAGTCCATTAACACTGTCTTGAGGAATCTGAGAAGGGCTTCTTTGGATCACATTGAGGCCTCGCTGATAAAGGAAATTTCATCCGTTCAAAACGTGAAAGAAGCTTTCTGAGAAATTCTTTCTGATCTGTGAGTTCATCTCACAGAGTTACAACCTCTGCCTCAAGAAGCAGTTTGCTAACACTCTTTTCGTGGAATCTGCAAAGTGATATTTGGGATCCATTGGGGCCCATGGTGATAAAGGAAATATCCTCACATAATAAATAAAGAGAAGCTTTCTGAGAAACTGCATTGCCATGTGTGAATACAACTCACAGAGTTACACGTTTCTCTGCAGTGATCAGTTTGTTAGCACAGTTTTCTGGAAATCTGCAATTAAGATACTTCATAGCGCAATGAACATTACAGTGACAAAGGAAATATCCACAGATGAAAACCAGAAAGAAGCTTTCTTAGAAACTTCTTGGTGATTGTGAATTCATCTCACAGAGTTACACTTATGTTTCGTGGAGCAGTCCATTAACACTGTCTTTGAGGAATCTGAGAAGGGCTTCTTTGGATCACATTGAGGCCTACGCTGATAAAGGAAATTTCATCCGTTCAAAACGTGAAAGAAGCTTTCTGAGAAACTTCTTTCTGATCTGTGAGTTCATCTCACAGAGTTACAACCTCTGCCTCAAGAAGCAGTTTGCTAACACTCTTTTCGTGGAATCTGCAAAGTGATATTTGGGAGCCTATTGGGGCCCATGGTGATAAAGGAAATATCCTCACATAATAACTAAAGAGAAGCTTTCTGAGAAACTGCATTGCCAAGTGTGAATGCAACTCACAGAGTTACACGTTTCTCTTCAGTGATCAGTTTGTAGCACAGTTTTCTGGAAATCTGCAATTAGATACTTCATAGCGCAATGAACATTCAGTGACAAAGGAAATATCCACAGATGAAAACTAGAAAGAAGCTTTCTTAGAAACTTCTTGGTGATGTGTGAATTCATCTCACAGAGTTACACTTATGTTTCGTGGAGCAGTCCATTAAACTGTCTTTGAGGAATCTGAGAAGGGCTTCTTTGGATCACATTGAGGCCTACGCTGATAAAGGAAATTTCATCCGTTCAAAACGTGAAAGAAGCTTTCTGAGAAACTTCTTTCTGATCTGTGAGTTCATCTCACAGAGTTACAACCTCTGCCTCAAGAAGCAGTTTGCTAACACTCTTTTCGTGGAATCTGCAAAGTGATATTTGGGAGCCTATTGGGGCCCATGGTGATAAGGAAATATCCTCACATAATAACTAAGAGAAGCTTTCTGAGAAACTGCATTGCCAAGTGTGAATGCAACTCACAGTTACACGTTTCTCTTCAGTGATCAGTTTGTTAGCACAGTTTTCTGGAAACTGCAATTAGATACTTCATAGCGCAATGAACATTACAGTGACAAAGGAAATATCCACAGATGAAAACTAGAAAGAAGCTTTCTTAGAAACTTCTTGGTGATGTGTGAATTCATCTCACAGAGTTACACTTATGTTTCGTGGGAGCAGTCCATTAACACTGTCTTTGAGGAATCTGAGAAGGGCTTCTTGGATCACTTGAGGCCTACGCTGATAAAGGAAATTTCATCCGTTCAAAACGTGAAAGAAGCTTTCTGAGAAACTTCTTTCTGATCTGTGAGTTCATCTCACAGAGTTACAACCTCTGCCTCAAGAAGCAGTTTGCTAACACTCTTTCGTGGAATCTGCAAAGTGATATTTGGGAGCCTATTGGGGCCCATGGTGATAAAGGAAATATCCTCACATAATAACTAAAGAGAAGCTTTCTGAGAAACTGCATTGCCAAGTGTGAATGCAACTCACAGAGTTACACGTTTCTCTTCAGTGATCAGTTTGCTAGCACAGTTTTCTGGAAATCTGCAATTAGATACTTCATAGCGCAATGAACATTACAGTGACAAAGGAAATATCCCCAGATGAAAACTAGAAAGAAGCTTTCTTAGAAACTTCTTGGTGATGTGTGAATTCATCTCACAGAGTTACACTTATGTTTCGTGGAGCAGTCCATAACACTGTCTTTGAGGAATCTGAGAAGGGCTTCTTTGGATCACATTGAGGCCTACGCTGATAAAGGAAATTTCATCCGTTAAAACGTGAAAGAAGCTTTCTGAGAAACTTCTTTCTGATCTGTGAGTTCATCTCACAGAGTTACAAACCTCTGCCTCAAGAAGCAGTTTGCTAACACTCTTTTCGTGGAATCTGCAAAGTGATATTTGGGAGCCTATTGGGGCCCATGGTGATAAAGGAAATATCCTCACATAATAACTAAAGAGAAGCTTTCTGAGAAACTGCATTGCCAGTGTGAATGCAACTCACAGAGTTACACGTTTCTCTTCAGTGATCAGTTTGTTAGCACAGTTTTCTGGAAATCTGCAATTAGATACTTCATAGCGCAATGAACATTACAGTGACAAAGGAAATATCCACAGATGAAAACTAGAAAGAAGCTTTCTTAGAAACTTCTTGGTGATGTGTGAATTCATCTCACAGAGTTACACTTATGTTTCGTGGAGCAGTCCATTAACACTGTCTTTGAGGAATCTGAGAAGGGCTTCTTGGATCACATTGAGGCCTACGCTGATAAAGGAAATTTCATCCGTTCAAAACGTGAAAGAAGCTTTCTGAGAAACTCTTTCTGATCTGTGAGTTCATCTCACAGAGTTACAACCTCTGCCTCAAGAAGCAGTTTGCTAACACTCTTTTGTGGAATCTGCAAAGTGATATTTGGGAGCCTATTGGGGCCCATGGTGATAAAGGAAAATCCTCACATAATAACTAAAGAGAAGCTTTCTGAGAAACTGCATTGCCAAGTGTGAATGCAACTCACAGAGTTACACGTTTCTCTTCAGTGATCAGTTTGTTAGCACAGTTTTCTGGAAATCTGCAATTAGATACTTCATAGCGCAATGAACATTACAGTGACAAAGGAAATATCCACAGATGAAAACTAGAAAGAAGCTTTCTTAGAAACTTCTTGGTGATGTGTGAATTCATCTCACAGAGTTACACTTATGTTTCGTGGAGCAGTCCATTAACACTGTCTTTGAGGAATCTGAGAAGGGCTTCTTTGGATCACATTGAGGCCTACGCCTATAAAGGAAATTTCATCCGTTCAAAACGTGAAAGAAGCTTTCTGAGAAACTTCTTTCTGATCTGTGAGTTCATCTCACAGAGTTACAACCTCTGCCTCAAGAAGCAGTTTGCTAACACTCTTTTCGTGGAATCTGCAAAGTGATATTTGGGAGCCTATTGGGGCCCATGGTGATAAAGGAAATATCCTCACATAATAACTAAAGAGAAGCTTTCTGAGAAACTGCATTGCCATGTGAATGCAACTCACAGAGTTACACGTTTCTCTTCAGTGATCAGTTTGTTAGCACAGTTTTCTGGAAATCTGCAATAGATACTTCATAGCGCAATGAACATTACAGTGACAAAGGAAATATCCACAGATGAAAACTAGAAAGAAGCTTTCTTAGAAACTTCTTGGTGATGTGTGAATTCATCTCACAGAGTTACACTTATGTTTCGTGGAGCAGTCCATTAACACTGTCTTTGAGGAATCTGAGAAGGGCTTCTTGGATCACATTGAGGCCTACGTGATAAAGGAAATTTCATCCGTTCAAAACGTGAAAGAAGCTTTCTGAGAAACTTCTTTCTGATCTGTGAGTTCATCTCACAGAGTTACAACCTCTGCCTCAAGAAGCAGTTTGCTAACACTCTTTTCGTGGAATCTGCAAAGTGATATTTGGGAGCCTATTGGGGCCCATGGTGATAAAGGAAATATCCTCACATAATAACTAAAGAGAAGCTTTCTGAGAAACTGCATTGCCATGTGAATGCAACTCACAGAGTTACACGTTTCTCTTCAGTGATCAGTTTGTTAGCACAGTTTTCTGGAAATCTGCAATTAGATACTTCATAGCGCAATGAACATTACAGTGACAAAGGAAATATCCACAGTGAAAACTAGAAAGAAGCTTTCTTAGAAACTTCTGGTGATGTGTGAATTCATCTCACAGAGTTACACTTATGTTTCGTGGAGCAGTCCATTAACACTGTCTTTGAGGAATCTGAGAAGGGCTTCTTTGGATCACATTGAGGCCTACGCTGATAAAGGAAATTTCATCCGTTCAAAACGTGAAAGAAGCTTTCTGAGAAACTTCTTTCTGATCTGTGAGTTCATCTCACAGAGTTACAACCTCTGCCTCAAGAAGCAGTTTGCTAACAATCTTTTCGTGGAATCTGCAAAGTGATATTTGGGAGCCTATTGGGGCCCATGGTGATAAAGGAAATATCCTCACATAATAACTAAAGAGAAGCTTTCTGAGAAACTGCATTGCCAAGTGTGAATGCAACTCACAGAGTTACACGTTTCTCTTCAGTGATCAGTTTGTTAGCACAGTTTTCTGGAAATCTGCAATTAGATACTTCATAGCGCAATGAACATTACAGTGACAAAGGAAATATCCACAGATGAAAACTAGAAGAAGCTTTCTTAGAAACTTCTTGGTGATGTGTGAATTCATCTCACAGAGTTACACTTATGTTTCGTGGAGCAGTCCATTAACACTGTCTTTGAGGAATCTGAGAAGGGCTTCTTTGGATCACATTGAGGCCTACGCTGATAAAGGAAATTTCATCCGTTCAAAACGTGAAAGAAGCTTTCTGAGAAACTTCTTTCTGATCTGTGAGTTCATCTCACAGAGTTACAACCTCTGCCTCAAGAAGCAGTTTGCTAACACTTTTTCGTGGAATCTGCAAAGTGATATTGGGAGCCTATTGGGGCCCATGGTGATAAAGGAAATATCCTCACATAATAACTAAAGAGAATTTCTGAGAAACTGCATTGCCATGTGAATGCAACTCACAGAGTTACACGTTTCTCTTCAGTGATCAGTTTGTTAGCACAGTTTTCTGGAAATCTGCAATTAGATACTTCATAGCGCAATGAACATTACAGTGACAAAGGAAATATCCACAGATGAAAACTAGAAAGAAGCTTTCTTAGAAACTTCTTGGTGATGTGTGAATTCATCTCACAGAGTTACACTTATGTTTCGTGGGCAGTCCATTAACACTGTCTTTGAGGAATCTGAGAAGGGCTTCTTTGGATCACATTGAGGCCTACGCTGATAAAGGAAATTTCATCCGTTCAAAACGTGAAAGAAGCTTTCTGAGAAACTTCTTTCTGATCTGTGAGTTCATCTCACAGAGTTACAACCTCTGCCTCAAGAAGCAGTTTGCTAACACTCTTTTCGTGGAATCTGCAAAGTGATATTTGGGAGCCTATGGGGCCCATGGTGATAAAGGAAATATCCTCACATAATAACTAAAGAGAAGCTTTCTGAGAAACTGCATTGCCAAGTGTGAATGCAACTCACAGAGTTACACGTTTCTCTTCAGTGATCAGTTTGTTAGCACAGTTTTCTGGAAATCTGCAATTAGATACTTCATAGCGCAATGAACATTACAGTGACAAAGGAAAATCCACAGATGAAAACTAGAAAAAGCTTTCTTAGAAACTTCTTGGTGATGTGTGAATTCATCTCACAGAGTTACACTTATGTGTCATGGAGCAGTCCATTAACACTGTCTTTGAGGAATCTGAGAAGGGCTTCTTGGATCACATTGAGGCCTACGCTGATAAAGGAAATTTCATCCGTTCAAAACGTGAAAGAAGCTTTCTGAGAAACTTCTTTCTGATCTGTGAGTTCATCTCACAGAGTTACAACCTCTGCCTCAAGAAGCAGTTTGCTAACACTCTTTTCGTGGAATCTGCAAAGTGATATTTGGGAGCCTATTGGGGCCCATGGTGATAAAGGAAATATCCTCACATAATAACTAAAGAGAGCTTTCTGAGAAACTGCATTGCCATGGGTGAATGCAACTCACAGAGTTACACGTTTCTCTTCAGTGATCAGTTTGTTAGCACAGTTTTCTGGAAATCTGCAATTAGATACTTCATAGCGCAATGAACATTACAGTGACAAAGGAAATATCCACAGATGAAAACTAGAAAGAAGCTTTCTTAGAAACTTCTTGGTGATGTGTGAATTCATCTCACAGAGTTACACTTATGTTTCGTGGAGCAGTCCATTAACACTGTCTTTGAGGAATCTGAGAAGGGCTTCTTTGGATCACATTGAGGCCTACGCTGATAAAGGAAATTTCATCCGTTCAAAACGTGAAAGAAGCTTTCTGAGAAACTTCTTTCTGATCTGTGAGTTCATCTCACAGAGTTACAACCTCTGCCTCAAGAAGCAGTTTGCTAACACTCTTTTCGTGGAATCTGCAAAGTGATATTTGGGAGCCTATTGGGGCCCATGGTGATAAAGGAAATATCCTCACATAATAACTAAAGAGAAGCTTTCTGAGAAACTGCATTGCCAAATGTGAATGCAACTCACAGAGTTACACGTTTCTCTTCAGTGATCAGTTTGTTAGCACAGTTTTCTGGAAATCTGCAATTAGATACTTCATAGCGCAATGAACATTACAGTGACAAAGGAAATATCCACAGATGAAAACTAGAAAGAAGCTTTCTTAGAAACTTCTTGGTGATGTGTGAATTCATCTCACAGAGTTACACTTATGTTTCGTGGAGCAGTCCATTAACACTGTCTTTGAGGAATCTGAGAAGGGCTTCTTTGGATCACATTGAGGCCTACGCTGATAAAGGAAATTTCATCCGTTCAAAACGTGAAAGAAGCTTTCTGAGAAACTTCTTTCTGATCTGTGAGTTCATCTCACAGAGTTACAACCTCTGCCTCAAGAAGCAGTTTGCTAACACTCTTTTCGTGGAATCTGCAAAGTGTATTTGGGAGCCTATTGGGGCCCATGGTGATAAAGGAAATATCCTCACATAATAACTAAAGAGAAGCTTTCTGAGAAACTGCATTGCCAGTGGTGAATGCAACTCACAGAGTTACACGTTTCTCTTCAGTGATCAGTTTGTTAGCACAGTTTTCTGGAAATCTGCAATTAGATACTTCATAGCGCAATGAACATTACAGTGACAAAGGAAATATCCACAGATGAAAACTAGAAAGAACTTTCTTAGAAACTTCTTGGTGATGTGTGAATTCATCTCACAGAGTTACACTTATGTTTCGTGGAGCAGTCCATTAACACTGTCTTTGAGGAATCTGAGAAGGGCTTCTTTGGATCACATTGAGGCCTACGCTGATAAAGGAAATTTCATCCGTTCAAAAGTGAAAGAAGCTTTCTGAGAAACTTCTTTCTGATCTGTGAGTTCATCTCACAGAGTTACAACCTCTGCCTCAAGAAGCAGTTGCTAACACTCTTTTCGTGGAATCTGCAAAGTGATATTTGGGAGCCTTTGGGGCCCATGGTGATAAAGGAAATATCCTCACATAATAACTAAAGAGAAGCTTTCTGAGAAACTGCATTGCCAAGTGTGAATGCAACTCACAGAGTTACACGTTTCTCTTCAGTGATCAGTTTGTTAGCACAGTTTCTGGAAATCTGCAATTAGATACTTCATAGCGCAATGAACATTACAGTGACAAAGGAAATATCCACAGATGAAAACTAGAAAGAAGCTTTCTTAGAAACTTCTTGGTGATGTGTGAATTCATCTCACAGAGTTACACTTATGTTTCGTGGAGCAGTCCATTAACACTGTCTTTGAGGAATCTGAGAAGGGCTTCTTTGGATCACATTGAGGCCTACGCTGATAAAGGAAATTTCATCCGTTCAAAACGTGAAAGAAGCTTTCTGAGAAACTTCTTTCTGATCTGTGAGTTCATCTCACAGAGTTACAACCTCTGCCTCAAGAAGCAGTTTGCTAACACTCTTTTGTGGAATCTGCAAAGTGATATTTGGGAGCCTATTGGGGCCCATGGTGATAAAGGAAATATCCTCACATAATAACTAAAGAGAAGCTTTCTGAGAAACTGCATTGCCATGGTGAATGCAACTCACAGAGTTACACGTTTCTCTTCAGTGATCAGTTTGTTAGCACAGTTTTCTGGAAATCTGCAATTAGATACTTCATAGCGCAATGAACATTACAGTGACAAAGGAAATATCCACAGATGAAAACTAGAAAGAAGCTTTCTTAGAAACTTCTTGGTGATGTGTGAATTCATCTCACAGAGTTACACTTATGTTTCGTGGAGCAGTCCATTAACACTGTCTTTGAGGAATCTGAGAAGGGCTTCTTGGATCACATTGAGGCCTACGCTGATAAAGGAAATTTCATCCGTTCAAAACGTGAAAGAAGCTTTCTGAGAAACTTCTTTCTGATCTGTGAGTTCATCTCACAGAGTTACAACCTCTGCCTCAAGAAGCAGTTTGCTAACACTCTTTTTCGTGGAATCTGCAAAGTGATATTTGGGAGCCTATTGGGGCCCATGGTGATAAAGGAAATATCCTCACATAATACTAAAGAGAAGCTTTTTGAGAAACTGCATTGCCATGGTGAATGCAACTCACAGAGTTACACGTTTCTCTTCAGTGATCAGTTTGTTAGCACAGTTTTCTGGAAATCTGCAATTAGATACTTCAGCGCAATGAACATTACAGTGACAAAGGAAATATCCACAGATGAAAACTAGAAAGAAGCTTTCTTTAGAAACTTCTTGGGGATGTGTGAATTCATCTCCAGGTTACACTTATGTTTCGTGGAGCAGTCCATTAACACTGTCTTGAGGAATCTGAGAAGGGCTTCTTTGGATCACATTGAGGCCTACGCTGATAAAGGAAAATTTCATCCGTTCAAAACGTGAAAGAAGCTTTCTGAGAAACTTCTTTCTGATCTGTGAGTTCATCTCACAGAGTTACAACCTCTGCCTCAAGAAGCAGTTTGCTAACACTCTTTTCGTGGAATCTGCAAAGTGATATTGGGAGCCTATTGGGGCCCATGGTGATAAAGGAAATATCCTCACATAATAACTAAAGAAAGCTTCTGAGAAAACTGCATTGCCATGGGAATCAAATACAGAGTTACAGTTCTCTTCGTGATTCAGTTGTTAGCACAGTTTTCTGGAAATCTGCAATTAGATACTTCATAGCGCAATGAACATTACAGTGACAAAGGAAATATCCACGATGAAAATGAAACAAAAGAAGCTTTCTAGAAACTTCTGGTGATGTGTGAATTCATCTCACAGAGTTACACTTATGTTTCGGGGAGCAGAAACCTGTCTTGATGGAACAGAGAAGGGCTTCTTTGGATCACAGAGGGCTACGGATATAGGAAAACAATCGTTCAAAAAAACGTGAAAGAAGCTTTCTGGAGAAACTTCTTTCTGATCTGTGAGTTCATCTCACAGAGTGTACAACCTCTGCCTCAAGAAGCAGTTTGCTAACACTCTTTTCGTGGAATCTGCAAAGTGATATTTGGGAGCCTATTGGGGCCCATGGTGATAAAGGAAATATCCTCACATAATAACTAAAGAGAAGCTTTCTGAGAAACTGCATTGCCAGTGTGAATGCAACTCACAGAGTTACACGTTTCTCTTCAGTGATCAGTTTGTTAGCACAGTTTTCTGGAAATCTGCAATAGATACTTCTAGCGCAATGAACATTACAGTGACAAAGGAATATATCACAGATGAAAACAGAACGAAGAAGCTTAAGAGAGATAACTTTTGGTGATGTGTGAATATCAGAGAGTTACAAACTATGTTTCGTGGAGCAGTCATTAACACTGTCTTTGAGGAATCTGAGAAGGCTTCTTTGGATCACCATTGAGGCCTACGTGATTAAAGGAAATATTTCATCCGTTCAAAGTGTTTGCAAAGAAGCTTTCTGAGAAAAGCGAGGGTGGAGTCAGCGGGAGCCTGGATGCGGAAAGAGTCTCACAGAGTTACAACCTCTGCCTCAGAAGCAGTTTGCTAACACTCTTTTCGTAGAAACTGCAAAGTGATATTTGGGAGCATATTGGGGCCCATGATGATAAAGTAATTATACTCACATAATAACTAAAGAGAAGCTTTCTGAGAAACTGAATTGCCATGTGTGAATGCAACTCACAGAGTTAAACGTTTCACTTCAGTGATCAGTTTGTTAGCACGTTTTCTGGAAATCTGCAATTAGATACTTCATAGCGCAATGAACATTACAGTGACAAAGGAAATATCCAGATGAAAACTAGAAAGAAGCTTTCTTAGAAACTTCTTGGTGATTTGTGAATTCATCTCACAGAATTACACTTATGTTTCGTGGAGCAGTCCATTAACACTGTCTTTGGGGAAACTGAGAAGGGCTTCTTTGGATCACATTGAGGCCTACGCTGATAAAGGAAATTTCATCCGTTCAAAACGTGAAAGAAGCATTCTGAGAAACTTCTTTCTGATCTGTGAGTACATCTCACAGAGTTACAATCTCTCTCAAGAAGCAGTTTGCTAACACTCTTTCGTGGAATCTGCAAAGTGATATTTGGGAGCCTATTGGGGCTCATGGTGATAAAGGAAATATCCACATAATAACTAAAGAGAAGCTTTCTGAGAAACTGCATTGCCATGTGTGAATGCAACTCACAGAGTTACACGTTTCTCTTCAGTGATCAGTTTGTTAGCACAGTTTTCTGGAAATCTGCAATTAGATACTTTAGCGCAATGAACTTACAGTGACAAAGGAAATATCCACAGATGAAAATAGAAAAGAAGCTTTCTGAGAAACTTCTCTCTGATCTGTGAGTTTCAGCTCACAGAGTTACAACCTCTGCCTCAAGAAGCATTGGCTAACACTCTTTTCGTGGAAACTGCAAAGTGATATTTGGGAGCATATTGGGGCCCATGGTGATAAAGGAATTATCCTCACATAATACTAAAGAGAAGCTTTCTGAGAAACTGCATTGCCATGGTGTGAATGCAACTCACAGAGTTACACGTTTCTCTCAGTGATCAGTTTGTTAGCACAGTTTTCTGGAAATCTGCAATTAGATACTTCATACGCAATGAGATTACAGTGACAAAGGAAAATCCACAGATGAAAACTAGAAAGAAGCTTTCTAGAAACTCTGGGATGTGTGAATTCATCTCACAGAGTACACTTATGTTTCGTGGAACAGTCCATTAACACTGTCTTTGGGGAAACTGAGAAGGGCTTCTTTGGATCTCATTGAGGCCTACGCTGATAAAGGAATTTCATCCGTTCAAAACGTGAAAGAATGCTTTCTGGAGAAACTTCTTTCTGATCTGTGAGTTCATCCCACAGAGTTACAACCTCTGCCTCAAGAAGCAGTTTGCTACACTCTTTTCGTGGATACTGCAAAGTGATATTTGGGAGCATATGGGGCCATGGTGATAAAGGAAATTATCCTCACATAATAACTAAAGAGAAGCTTTCTGAGAAACTGCATTGCCATGTGTAAATGCAACTCACACAGTTACACGTTTCTCTTCAGTGATCAGTTTGTTAGCACAGTTTTCTGGAAATCTGCAATTAGATACTTCATAGCGCAATGAACATTACAGTGACAAAGGAAATATCAGATGAAAACTAGAAAAAGCTTCTTAGAAACTTCTTGGTGAGTGTGAATTCATCTCACAGAGTTACACTTATGTTTCGTGGAAACAGTCCATTACACTGTCTTTGGGGAAACTGAGAAGGGCTTCTTTGGATCACATTGACGCAACGCTGATAAGGAAATTCATCCGTTCAAAACGTGAAAGAAGCTTTCTGAGAAACTTCTTTCTCATCTGTGAGTTCATCTCACAGAGTTACAATCTCTGCCTCAAGAAGCAGTTTGCTAACACTCTTTTCGTGAATCTGCAAAGTGATATTTGGGAGCCTGTTGGGCTCATGGTGATAAAGGAAATATCCTCACATAATAACTAAAGAGAAGCTTTCTGAGAAACTGAATTGCCATGTGAATGCAACTCACAGATTACAGGTTCTCTTCAGTGATCATTTGTTAGCACAGTTTTCTGAAATCTGCAATTAGATACTTCATAGCGCAATGAACATTACAGTGACAAAGGAAATTTCCACAGATGAAAACTAGAAAGAAGCTTCTTAGAAACTTCTTGGTGATGTGTGAATTCATCTCACAGTTTACACTTATGTTTCGGGAACAGCCATTACACTGTCTTTGGGGAAACTGAGAAGGGCTTCTTGGATCACATTGAGGCCTACGCTGATAAAGGAAATTTCCTCCGTTCAAAACGTGAAAGAAGCTTCTGAGAACTTCTTTCTGATCTGTGAGTTCATCTCACAGAGTTACAACCTCTGCCTCAGAAGCAGTTTCTAACACTCTTTTCGTGGAAACTGCAAATTGATATTTGGGAGCATATGGGGCCCATGGTGATAAGGGAATTAAATCCTCACATCATAACTAAAGAGAAGCTTTCTGAGAAACTGCATTGCCATGTGTGAATGCAACTCACAGAGTTACACGTTTCTCTTCAGTGATCAGTTTGTTAGCACAGTTTTCTGGAAATCTGCAATTAGATACTTCACAGCGCAATGAACATTACAGTGACAAAGGATATATCCACAGATGAAAACTAGAAAGAGGCTTTCCTAGAAACTTCTTGGTGATGTGTGAATTCATCTCACGAGTTACACTTATGTTTCGTGGAACAGTGCATTAACACTGTCTTTGGGAAACTGAGAAGGGCTTCTTGGATCACATTGAGGCCTACGCTGATAAAGGAATTTCATCCGTTCAAAACGTGAAAGAAGCTTTCTGAGAAACTTCTTTCTGATCTGTGAGTTCATCCACAGAGTTACAACTTCTGCCTCAAGAAGCAGTTTGCTAACACTCTTTTCGTGGATACTGCAAAGTGATATTTGGGAGCATATTGGGGCCCATGGTGATAAAGGAATATCCTCACATAATAACTAAAGAGAAGCTTTCTGAGAAAATGCATTGCCATGTGTGAATGCAACTCACAGAGTTACACGTTTCTCTCAGTGATCAGTTTGTTAGCACAGTTTTCTGGAAATCTGCAATTAGATACTTCATAGCGCAATGAACATTACAGTGACAAAGGAAATATCCAGATGAAAACTAGAAAGAAGCTTTCTGAGAAACGTCTTTCTGATCTGTGAGTTCATCTCACAGAGTTACAACCTCTGCCTCAAGAAGCAGTTTGCTAACACTCTTTTCGTGGAAACTGCAAATGATATTTGGGAGCATATTGGGGCCCATGGTGATAAAGGTATTATCCTCACATAATAACTAAAGAGAAGCTTTCTGAGAAACTGCATTGCCATGTGTGAATGCAACTCACAGAGTTACACGTTTCTCTTCAGTGATCAGTTTGTTAGCACAGTTTTCTGGAAATCTGCAATTAGATACTTCATAGTGCAATGAACCTTACAGTGACAAAGGAAATATCCAGATGAAAACTAGAAAGCAAGCTTTCTTAGAAACTTCTTGGTGATGTATGAATTCATCTCACAGAGTTACACTTATGTTTCGTGTGAACGAGTCCATTAACACTGTCTTTGGGGAAACTGAGAAGGGCTTCTTTGGATCACATTGAGGCCTACGCTGATAAAGGGAAATTTCCTCCGTTCAAAACGTGAAAGAAGGTTTCTGAGAAACTTCTTTCTGATCTGTGAGTTCATCTCACAGAGTTACAGCCTCTGCCTCAAGAAGCAGTTTGCTAACACTCTTTTCGTGGAATCTGCAAAGTGATATTTGGGAGCCTATTGGGGGCCCATGGTGATCAAGGAAATTATCCTCACATAATAACTAAAGAGAAGCTTTCTGAGAAACTGAATTAGCCATGTGTGAATGCAACTCACAGAGTTACACGTTTCTCTTCAGTGATCAGTTTGTTAGCACAGTTTTCTTGAAATCTGCAATTAGATACTTCATAGCGCAATGAACATTACAGTGACAAAGGATATATCCAGATGAAAACTAGAAGGAAGCTTTCTAAGAAACTTCTTGGTGATGTGTGAATTCATCTCACAGAGTTACACTTATGTTTCGTGGAGCAGTCCATTAACACTGTCTTTGGGGAAACTGAGAAGGGCTTCTTTGGATCACATTTATGCCTGCGCTGATAAAGGAAATTTTCATCCGTTCAAAACGTGAAAGAAGCATTCTGAGAAAACTTCTTTCTGATCTGTGAGTACATCTCACAGAGTTTACAATCTCTGCCTCAAGAAGCAAGTTTGCTAACACTCTTTTCGTGGAATCTGCAAAGTGATATTTGGGAGCCTATTGGGGCTCATGGTGATAAAGGAAATATCCTCAAATAATAACTAAAGAGAAGCTTTCTGAGAACTCCATTGCCATGTGCGAATGCAACTCACAAGTTACACGTTTCTCTTCAGTGATCAGTTGTTAGCACAGTTTTCTGGAAATCTGCAATTAGATACTTCATAGCGCAATGAACATTACAGTGACAAAGGAAATATCCACAGATGAAAACTAGAAGGAAGCTTTCTTAGAAAATTCTTGGTGATGTGTGAATTCATCTCACAGAGTTACACTTACGTTTCTTGGAACAGTGCATTAACACTGTCTTTGGGGAAACTGAGAAGGGCTTCTTTGGATCACATTGAGGTCTACGCTGATAAAGGAAATTTCATCCGTTCAAACGTGAAAGAAGCATTCTGAGAAACTTCTTTCTGATCTGTGAGTTCATCTCACAGAGTTACAATCTCTGCCTCAAGAAGCAGTTTGTTAACACTCTTTTCGTGGAATCTGCAAGTGATATTTGGGAGCCTATTGGGGCTCATGGTGATAAAGGAAATATCCTCACATAATAACTAAAGAGAAGCTTTCTGAGAAACTGAATTGCCATGTGTGAATGCAACTCACAGAGTTACACGTTTCTCTTCAGTGATCAGTTTGTTAGCACAGTTTTCTCGAAATCTGCAATTAGATACTTCATAGCGCAATGAACATTACAGTGACAAAGGAAATCCAGATGAAAACTAGAAGAAGCTTTTTAGAAACTTCTTGGTGATGTGTGAATTCATCTCACAGAGTTACACTTATGTTTCGTGGAGCAGTCCATTAACACTGTCTTGGGGGAAACTGAGAAGGGCCTTCTTGGATCACTTTGAGGCCTACCGTTGAAAGGAAATTTTCATCCGTTCAAAACGTGAAAGAAGCATCTGAAGAAACTTCTTTCTGATCTGTGAGTTCATCTCACAGAGTTACAATCTCTGCCTCAAGAAGCAGTTTGCTAAAACTCTTTTCATGGGACTCTGCAAAGTGTATTTGGAGCCTATTGGGGCTCATGGTGATAAAGGAAGTATCCTCACATAATAAACTAAAGAGAAGCTTCTGAGAAACTGCATTGCCATGTGTGAATGCAACTCGCAGAGTTACACGTTTCTCTTCAGTGATCAGTTTGTAGCACAGTTTTCTGGAAATCTGCAATTAGATACTACATAGCGCAATGAACATTACAGTGACAAAGGAAATATCCACAGATGAAAACTAGAAAGAAGCTTTCTGAGAAACTTCTTTCTGATCTGTGAGTTCATCTCACAGAGTTACAACCTCTGCCTCAAGAAGCAGTTTGCTAACACTCTTTTCGTAGAAACTGCAAAGTGATATTTGGGAGCATATTGGGGCCCATGGTGATAAAGGAATTATCCTCACTAATAACTAAAGAGAAGCTTTCTGAGAAACTGCATTGCCATGTGTGAATGCAACTCACAGAGTTACACGTTTCTCTTCAGTGATCAGATTGTTAGCACAGTTTTCTGGAAATCTGCAATTAGATACTTCATAGCGCAATGAACATTACAGTGACAAAGGAAATATCCAGATGAAAACTAGAAAGAAGTTTCTTAGAAACTTCTTGGTAAGTGTGAATTCATCTCACAGAGTTACACTTATGTTTCGTGGAGCAGTCCATTAACACTGTCTTTCGGGAAACTGAGAAGGGCTTCTTTGGATCACATTGAGGCCTACGCTGATAAAGGAAATTTCATCCGTTCAAAACGTGAAAGAAGCATTCTGAGAAACTTCTTTCTGATCTGTGAGTTCATCTCACAGAGTTACAATCTCTGCCTCAAAGAAGCAGTTTGCTAACACTCTTTTCGTGGAATCTGCAAAGTGATATTTGGGAGACTATTGGGGCTCAGGGTGATAAAGGAAATATCCTCACATTATAACTAAAGAGAAGCTTTCTGAGAAACTGCATTGCCATGTGTGAATGCAACTCACAGAGTTACACGTTTCTCTTCAGTGATCAGTTTTGTTAGCACAGTTTTCTGGAAATCTGCAATTAGATACTTCATAGCGAAATGAACATTACAGTGGACAAAGGAAATATCCACAGATGAAACTAGAAAGAAGCTTTCTTAGAACTTCTTGGTGATGTGTGAATTCATCTCACTGAGTTACACTTATGTTTCGTGGAACAGTGCATTAACACTGTCTTTGGGGAAACGAGAAGGGCTTCTTTGGCATCACATTGAGGCCTACGCTGATAAAGGAAATTTCATCCGTTTCAAAACGTGAAAGAAGCTTTCTGAGAAAACTTCTTTCTGATCTGTGAGTTCATCTCACAGAGTTACAACCTCTGCCTCAAGAAGAAGCAGTTTGCTAACACTCTTTTCGTGGAAACTGCAAAGTGAATATTTGGGAGCATATTCGGGCCCATGGTGATAAAGGAATTATCCTCACATAATAACTTAAGACAAGCTTTCTGAGAAAACTGCATTGCCATGTATGAAATGCAAACTCATAGAGTTACACGTTTCTCTTCAGTGATCAGTTTGTTAGCACAGTTTTCTGGAAAATCTGCAATTAGATACTTCATAGCGCAATGAACATTACAGTGAACAAAGGATATATCCAGATGAAAACTAGAAAGAAGCTTTCTAAGAAACTTCTTGGTGATGTGTGAATTCATCTCACAGAGTTACACTTATGTTTCGTGGAGCAGTCCATTAAACACTGTCTTTGGGAAACTGAGAAGGGCTTCTTTGCATCACATTTAGGCCTACGCTGATAAAGGAAATTTCATCCGTTCAAAACATGAAAGAAGCATTCTGGGAAACTTCTTTCTGATCTGTGAGTACATCTCAAAGAGTTACAATCTCTGCCTCAAGAAGCAGTTTGCTAACACTCTTTTCGTGGAATCTGCAAAGTGATATTTGGGAGCCTATTGGGGCTCATGGTGATAAAGGAAATATCCTCACATAATAACTAAAGAGAAGCTTTCTGAGAAACTGCATTGCCATGTGTGAATGCAACTCACAGAGTTACACGTTTCTCTTCCGTGATCAGTTTGTTAGCACAGTTTTCTGGAAATCTGCAATTAGATACTCATAGCGCAATGAACATTACAGTGACAAAGGAAATATCCAGATGAAAACTAGAAAGAAGCTTTCTGAGAAACTTCTTTCTGATCTGTGAGTTCATCTCACAGAGTTACAACCTCTGCCTCAAGAAGCAGTTTGCTAACACTCTTTCGTAGAAACTGCAAAGTGATATTTGGGAGCATATTGGGGCCCATGTGATAAAGGAATTATCCTCACATCATAACTAAAGAGAAGCTTTCTGAGAAAACTGCCTTGCCATGTGTGAATGCAACTCACAGCGTACACGTTCTCTTCAGTGATCAGATTGTTAGCACAGTTTTCTGGAAATCTGCAATAGATACTTCATAGCGCAATGAACATTACAGTGCCAAAGGAAATATCCAGATGAAACTAGAAAGAAGCTTTCTTAGAAACTTCTTGGTAACGTGTGAATTCATCTCACAGAGTACACTTATGTTTCGTGGAGCAGTCCATTAACACTGTCTTTCGGGAAACTGAGAAGGGCTTCTTGGATCACATTGAGGCCTACGCTGATAAAGGAAATTTCATCCGTTCAAAACGTGAAAGGAAGCATTCTGAGAAACTTCTTTCTGATCTGTGAGTTCATCTCACAGAGTTACAATCTCTGCTCAAGAAGCAGTTTGCTAACACTCTTTTCGTGGAATCTGCAAAGTGATATTTGGGAGCCAATTGGGGCTCAGGGTGATAAAGGAAATATCCTCACATAATAACTAAAGAGAAGCTTTTGAGAAACTGCATTGCCATGTGTGAATGCAACTCACAGAGTTACACGTTTCTATTCAGTGCTCAGTTGTTAGCACAGTTTTCTGGAAATCTGCAATTAGATCCTTCATAGCGCAATGAACATTACAGTGACAAAGGAAATATCCACAGATGAAAACTAGAAAGAAGCTTTCTTAGAACTTCTTGGTGATGTGTGAATTCATCTCACAGAGTTACACTTAATGTTTCGTGGAACAGTCCATTAACACTCTCTTTGGGGAAAACTGAGAAGGCCTTCTTTGGATCACATTGAGGCTACGCTGATAAGGAAATTTCCTCCGTTCAAAACGTGAAGAAGCATTCTGAGAAACTTCTTTCTGATCTGTGAGTTCATCTCACAGAGTTACAACCTCTGCCTCAAGAAGCAGTTTGCTAACACTCTTTTCGTGGAAACTGCAAAGTGATATTTGGGAGCCTATTGGGGCCCATGGTGATAAAGGAATTATCCTCACATAATAACTAAAGAGAAGCTTTCTGAGAAACTGAATTGCCATGTGTGAATGCAACTCACAGAGTTACACGTTTCTCTTCAGTGATCAGTTTGTTAGCACAGTTTTCTGGAAATCTGCAATTGGATACTTCATAGCGCAATGAACATTACAGTGACAAAGGAAATATCCACAGATGAAAACTAGAAAGAAGCTTTCTTAGAAACTTCTTGGTGATGTGTGAATTCATCTCACTGAGTTACACTTATGTTTCGTGGAACAGTGCATTAACACTGTCTTTGGGAAACTGAGAAGGGCTTCTTTGGATCACATTGAGGCCTACGCTGATAAAGGAAATTACATCCGTTCAAAACGTGAAAGAAGCTTTCTGAGAAACTTCTTTCTGATCTGTGAGTTCATCTCACAGAGTTACAACCTCTGCCTCAAGAAGCAGTTTGCTAACACTCTTTTCGTGGAAACTGCAAAGTGATATTTGGGAGCATATTCGGGCCCATGGTGATAAAGGAATTATCCTCACATAATGACTTAAGACAAGCTTTCTGAGAAACTGCATTGCCATGTATGAATGCAACTCATAGAGTTACACGTTTCTCTTCAGTGATCAGTTTGTTAGCACAGTTTTCTGGAAATCTGCAATTAGATACTTCATAGCGCAATGAACATTACAGTGACAAAGGATATATCCAGATGAAAACTAGAAAGAAGCTTTCTAAGAAACTTCTTGTTGATGTGTGAATTCATCTCACAGAGTTACACTTATGTTCGTGGAGCAGTCCATTAACACTGTCTTTGGGGAAACTGAGAAGGGCTTCTTTGCATCACATTTAGCCTACGCTGATAAAGGAAATTTCATCCGTTCAAAACATGAAAGAAGCATTCTGAGAAAATTCTTTCTGATCTGTGAGTACATCTCACAGAGTTACAATCTCTGCCTCAAGAAGCAGTTTGCTAACACTCTTTTCGTGGAATCTGCAAAGTGATATTTGGGAGCCTATTGGGGCTCATGGTGATAAAGGAAATATCCTCACATAATAACTAAAGAGAAGCTTTCTGAGAAACTGCATTGCCATGTGTGAATGCAACTCACAGAGTTACACGTTTCTCTTCCGTGATCAGTTTGTTAGCACAGTTTTCTGGAAATCTGCAATTAGATACTTCATAGCGCAATGAACATTACAGTGACAAAGGAAATATCCAGATGAAAACTAGAAAGAAGCTTTCTGAGAAACTTCTTTCTGATCTGTGAGTTCATCTCACAGAGTTACAACCTCTGCCTCAAGAAGCAGTTTGCTAACACTTTTCGTGGAAACTGCAAAGTGATATTTGGGAGCATATTGGGGCCCATGGTGATAAAGGAATTATCCTCACATAATAACTAAAGACAAGCTTTCTGAGAAACTGCATTGCCATGTGTGAATGCAACTCACAGAGTTACACGTTTCTCTTCAGTGATCAGTTTGTTAGCACAGTTTTCTGGAAATCTGCAATTAGATACTTCATAGCGCAATGAACATTACAGTGACAAAGGAAATATCCAGATGAAAACTAGAAAGAAGCTTTCTTAGAAACTTCTTGGTGATGTGTGAATTCATCTCACAGAGTTACACTTATGTTTCGTGGAACAGTCCATTAGCACTGTCTTTGGGGAAACTGAGAAGGGCTTCTTTGGATCACATTTAGGCCTACGCTGATAAAGGAAATTTCATCCGTTCAAAACGTGAAAGAAGCATTCTGAGAAACTTCTTTCTGATCTGTGAGTACATCTCACAGAGTTACAATCTCTGCCTCAAGAAGCAGTTTGCTAACACTCTTTTCGTGGAATCTGCAAAGTGATATTTGGGAGCCTATTGGGGCTCATGGTGATAAAGGAAATATCCTCACATAATAACTAAAGAGAAGCTTTCTGAGAAACTGCATTGCCATGTGTGAATGCAACTCACAGAGGTACACGTTTCTCTTCAGTGATCAGTTTGTTAGCACAGTTTTCTGGAAATCTGCAATTAGATACTTCATAGCGCAATGAACATTACAGTGACAAAGGAAATATCCACAGATGAAAACTAGAAAGAAGCTTTCTTAGAAACTTCTTGGTGATGTGTGAATTCATCTCACAGAGTTACACTTATGTTTCGTGGAACAGTGCATTAACACTGTCTTTGGGGAAACTGAGAAGGTCTTCTTTGGATCACATTGAGGCCTACGCTGATAAAGGAAATTTCATCCGTTCAAAACGTGAAAGAAGCTTTCTGAGAAACTTCTTTCTGATCTGTGAGTTCATCTCACAGAGTTACAACCTCTGCCTCAAGAAGCAGTTTGCTAACACTCTTTTCGTGGAATCTGCAAAGTGATATTTGGGAGCCTATTGGGGCTCATGGTGATAAAGGAAATATCCTCACATAATAACTAAAGAGAAGCTTTCTGAGAAACTGCATTGCCATGTGTGAATGCAACTCACAGAGTTACACGTTTCTCTTCAGTGATCAGTTTGTTAGCACAGTTTTCTGGAAATCTGCAATTAGATACTTCATAGCGCAATGAACATTACAGTGACAAAGGAAATATCCACAGATGAAAACTAGAAAGAAGCTTTCTTAGAAACTTCTTGGTGATGTTTGAATTCATCTCACAGTTACACTTATGTTTCGTGGAACAGTCCATTAACACTGTCTTTGGGGAAACTGAGAAGGGCTTCTTTGGATCACATTGAGGCCTACGATGATAAAGGAAATTTCATCCGTTCAAAACGTGAAAGAAGCATTCTGAGAAACTTCTTTCTGATCTGTGAGTTCATCTCACAGTGTTACAAAATCTGCCTCAAGAAGCAGTTTGCTAACACTCTTTTCGTGGAATCTGCAAAGTGATATTTGGGAGCCTATTGGGGCTCATGGTGATAAAGGAAATATCCTCACATAATAACTAAAGAGAAGCTTTCTGAGAAACTGCATTGCCATGTGTGAATGCAACTCACAGAGTTACACGTTTCTCTTCAGTGATCAGTTTGTTAGCACAGTTTCTGGAAATCTGCAATTAGATACTTCATAGCGCAATGAACATTACAGTGACAAAGGAAATATCCACAGATGAAAACTAGAAAGAAGCTTTCTTAGAAACTTCTTGGTGATGTGTGAATTCATCTCACAGAGTTACACTTATGTTTCGTGGAACAGTCCATTAACACTCTCTTTGGGGAAACTGAGAAGGCCTTCTTTGGATCACATTGAGGCCTACGCTGATAAAGGAAATTTCCTCCGTTCAAAACGTGAAAGAAGCTTTCTGAGAAACTTCTTTCTGATTGTGAGTTCATCTCACAGAGTTACAACCTCTGCCTCAAGAAGCAGTTTGCTAACACTCTTTTCGTGGAAACTGCAAAGTGATATTTGGGAGCCTATTGGGGCCCATGGTGATAAAGGAATTATCTTCACATAATAACTAAAGAGAAGCTTTCTGAGAAACTGAATGGCCATGTGTGAATGCAACTCACAGAGTTACACGTTTCTCTTCAGTGATCAGTTTGTTAGCACAGTTTTCTGGAAATCTGCAATTAGATACTTCATAGCGCAATGAACATTACAGTGACAAAGGAAATATCCAGATGAAAACTAGAAAGAAGCTTTCTTAGAAACTTCTTGGTGATGTGTGAATTCATCTCACAGAGTTACACTTATGTTTCGTGGAACAGTCCATTTACACTGTCTTTGGGGAAACTGAGAAGGGCTTCTTTGGATCACATTGAGGCCTACGCTGATAAAGGAAATTTCATCCGTTCAAAACGTGAAAGAAGCTTTCTGAGAAACTTCTTTCTGATCTGTGAGTTCATCTCACAGAGTTACAATCTCTGCCTCAAGAAGCAGTTTGCTAACACTCTTTTCGTGGAATCTGCAAAGTGATATTTGGGAGCATATTGGGGCCCATGATGATAAAGTAATTATCCTCACATAATAACTAAAGAGAAGCTTTCTGAGAAACTGAATTGCCATGTGTGAATGCAACTCACAGATTTAAAAGGTTCACTTCAGTGATCAGTTTGTTAGCACAGTTTTCTGGAAATCTGCAATTAGATAATTCATAGCGCAATGAACATTACAGTGACAAAGGAAATATCCAGATGAAAACTAGAAAGAAGCTTTCTTAGAAACTTCTTGGTGATGTGTGAATTCATCTCACAGAGTTACACTTATGTTTCGTGGAGCAGTCCATTAACACTGTCTTTGGGGAAACTGAGAAGGGCTTCTTTGGATCACATTGAGGCCTACGCTGATAAAGGAAATTTCATCCGTTCAAAACGTGAAAGAAGCATTCTGAGAAACTTCTATCTGATCTGTGAGTACATCTCACAGAGTTACAATCTCTGCCTCAAGAAGCAGTTTGCTAACACTCTTTTCGTGGAATCTGCAAAGTGATATTTGGGAGCCTATTGGGGCTCATGGTGATAAAGGAAATATCCTCACATAATAACTAAAGAGAAGCTTTCTGAGAAACTGCATTGCCATGTGTGAATGCAACTCACAGAGTTACACGTTCTCTTCAGTGATCAGTTTGTTAGCACAGTTTTCTGGAAATCTGCAATTAGATACTTCATAGCGCAATGAACATTACGTGACAAAGGAAATATCCACAGATGAAAACTAGAAAGAAACTTTCCTAGAAACTTCTTGGTGATGTGTGAATTCATCTCACAGAGTTACACTTATGTTTCGTGGAGCAGTCCATTAACACTGTCTTTTGGGAAACTGAGAAGGGCTTCTTTGGATCACATTGAGGCCTACGCTGATAAAGGAAATTTCATCCGTTCAAAACGTGAAAGAAGCATTCTGAGAAACTTCTTTCTGATCTGTGAGTTCATCTCACAGAGTTACAATCTCTGCCTCAAGAAGCAGTTTGCTAACACTCTTTTCGTGGAATCTGCAAAGTGATATTTGGGAGCCTATTGGGGATCATGGTGATAAAGGAATTATCCTCACATAATAACTAAAGAGAAGCTTTCTGAGAAACTGCATTGCCATGTGTGAATGCAACTCACAGATTTAAAAGGTTCACTTCAGTGATCAGTTTGTTAGCACAGTTTTCTGGAAATCTGCAATTAGATACTTCATAGCGCAATGAACATTACAGTGACAAAGGAAATATCCAGATGAAAACCAGAAAGAAGCTTTCTTAGAAACTTCTTGGTGATGTGTGAATTCATCTCACAGAGTTACACTTATGTTTCGTGGAGCAGTCCATTAACACTGTCTTTCGGGAAACTGAGAAGGGCTTCTTTGGATCACATTGAGGCCTACGCTGATAAAGGAAATTTCATCCGTTCAAAACGTGAAAGAAGCATTCTGAGAAACTTCTATCTGATCTGTGAGTACATCTCACACAGTTACAATCTCTGCCTCAAGAAGCAGTTTGCTAACACTCTTTTCGTGGAATCTGCAAAGTGATATTTGGGAGCCTATTGGGGCTCATGGTGATAAAGGAAATATCCTCACATAATAACTAAAGAGAAGCTTTCTGAGAAACTGCATTGCCATGTGTGAATGCCACTCACAGAGTTACACGTTTCTCTTCAGTGATCAGTTTGTTAGCACAGTTTTCTGGAAATCTGCAATTAGATACTTCATAGCGCAATGAACATTACAGTGACAAAGGAAATATCCACAGATGAAAACTAGAAAGAAGCTTTCCTAGAAACTTCTTGGTGATGTGTGAATTCATCTCACTGAGTTACACTTATGTTTCGTGGAACAGTGCATTAACACTGTCTTTGGGGAAACTGAGAAGGGCTTCTTTGGATCACATTGAGGCCTACCCTGATAAAGGAAATTTCATCCGTTCAAAACGTGAAAGAAGCTTTCTGAGAAACTTCTTTCTGATCTGTGAGTTCATCTCACAGAGTTACAACCTCTGCCTCAAGAAGCAGTTTGCTAACACTCTTTTCGTGGAAACTGCAAAGTGATATTTGGGAGCCTATTGGGGCTCATGGTGATAAAGGAAATATCCTCACATAATAACTAAAGAGAAGCTTTCTGAGAAACTGCATTGCCATGTGTGAATGCAACTCACAGAGTTACACGTTTCTCTTCAGTGATCAGTTTGTTAGCACAGTTTTCTGGAAATCTGCAATTAGATACTTCATAGCGCAATGAACATTACAGTGACAAAGGAAATATCCACAGATGAAAACTAGAAAGAAGCTTTCTGAGAAACTTCTCTCTGATCTGTGAGTTCATCTCACAGAGTTACAACCTCTGCCTCAAGAAGCAGTTTGCTAACATTCGTGGAAACTGCAAAGTGATATTTGGGAGCATATTGGGGCCCATGGTGATAAAGGAATTATCCTCACATAATAACTAAAGAGAAGCTTTCTGAGAACTGCATTGCCATGTGTGAATGCAACTCACAGAGTTACACGTTTCTCTTCAGTGATCAGTTTGTTAGCACAGTTTTCTGGAAATCTGCAATTAGATACTTCATAGCGCAATGAACATTACAGTGACAAGGAAATATCCAGATGAAAACTAGAAGGAAGCTTTCTTAGAAACTTCTTGGCGATGTGTGAATTCATCTCACAGAGTTACACTTATGTTTCGTGGAGCAGTCCATTAACACTGTCTTT
>NW_022142070.1:0-98962 GCF_007565055.1 Rhinopithecus roxellana | reverse complement strand
AGTTACAATCTCTGCCTCAAGAAGCAGTTTGCTAACACTCTTTTCGTGGAATCTGCAAAGTGATATTTGGGAGCCTATTGGGGCTCATGGTGATAAAGGAAATATCCTCACATAATAACTAAAGAGAAGCTTTCTGAGAAACTGCATTGCCATGTGTGAATGCACATCACAGAGTTACACGTTTCTCTTCAGTGATCAGTTTGTTAGCACATTTTCTCGAAATCTGCAATTAGATACTTCAAGCGCAATGAACATTACAGTGACAAAGGAAATATCCACAGATAAAACTAGAAAGAAGCTTTCTGAGAAACTTCTCTCTGATCTGTGAGTTCATCTCACAGAGTTACAACGTCTGCCTCAGAAGCAGTTTGCTAACACTCTTTCGTGGAAACTGCAAAGTGATATTTGGGAGCATATTGGGCCCATGGTGATAAAGGAATTATCCTCACATAATAACTAAAGAGAAGCTTCTGAGAAACTGCATTGCCATGTGTGAATGCAACTCACAGAGTTGCACGTTTCTCTTCAATGATCAGTTTGTTAGCACAGTTTTCTGGAAATCTGCAATTAGATACTCATAGCGCAATGAACATTACAGTGACAAAGGATATCCAGATGAAAACTAGAAAGAAGCTTTCTTAGAAACTTCTTGGTGATGTGTGAATTCATCTCACAGAGTTACACTTATGTTCGTGGAACAGTCCATTACACTGTCTTGGGGAACTGAGAAGGGCTTCTTTGGATCACATTGAGGCCTACGCTGATAAAGGAAATTTCATCCGTTCAAAACTTGAAAGAAGTTTTCGAGAAACTTCTTTCTGATCTGTGAGTTCATCTCACAGAGTTACAATCTCTGCCTCAAGAAGCAGTTTGCTAACACTCTTTTCGTGGAATCTGCAAAGTGATATTGGGAGCCTGTTGGGGCTCATGGTGATAAAGGAATATCCTCACATAATAACTAAAGAGAAGCTTTCTGAGAAACTGAATTGCCATGTGTGAATGCAACTCACACAGTTACACGTTTCTCTGCAGTGATCAGTTTGTTAGCACAGTTTTCTCTGGAAATCTGCAATTAGATACTTCATAGCGCAATGAACATTACAGTGACAAAGGAAATATCCACAGATGAAAACTATAAAGAAGCTTTCTTAGAAACTTCTTGGTGATGTGTGAATTCATCTCACAGTTACACTTATGTTTCGTGGAACAGTCCATTAACACTGTCTTTGGGGAAACTGAGAAGGGCTTTTTTGGATCACATTGAGGCCCTACGCTGATAAAGGAAATTTCATCCGTTCAAAACGTGAAAGAAGCTTTCTGAGAAACTTCTTTCTGATCTGTGAGTTCATCTCACAGAGTTACAACCTCTGCCTCAGAAGGCAGTTTGCTAACACTCTTTTCGTAGAAACTGCAAAGTGATATTTGGGAGCATATTGGGGCCCATGATGATAAAGTAATTATCCTCACATAATAACTAAAGAGAAGCTTTCTGAGAAACTGAATTGCCATGTGTGAATGCAACTCACAGATTTAAAAGGTTCACTTCAGTGATCAGTTTTTAGCACAGTTTTCTGGAAATCTGCAATTAGATACTTCATAGCGCAATGAACATTACAGTGACAAAGGAAATATCCAGATGAAAACTAGAAAGAAGCTTTCTTAGAAACTTCTTGGTGATGTGTGAATTCATCTCACAGAGTTACACTTATGTTTCGTGGAGCAGTCCATTAACACTGTCTTTGGGGAAACTGAGAAGGGCTTCTTTGGATCACATTGAGGCCTACGCTGATAAAGGAAATTTCATCCGTTCAAAACGTGAAAGAAGCATTCTGAGAAACTTCTTTCTGATCTGTGAGTACATCTCACAGAGTTACAATCTCTGCCTCAAGAAGCAGTTTGCTAACACTCTTTTCGTGGAATCTGCAAAGTGCTATTTGGGAGCCTATTGGGGCTCATGGTGATAAAGGAAATATCCTCACATAATATCTAAAGAGAAGCTTTCTGAGAAACTGCATTGCCATGTGTGAATGCAACTCACAGAGTTACACGTTTCTCTTCAGTGATCAGTTTGTTAGCACAGTTTTCTGGAAATCTGCAATTAGATACTTCATAGCGCAATGAACATTACAGTGACAAAGGAAATATCCACAGATGAAAACTAGAAAGAAGCTTTCCTAGAAACTTCTTGGTGATGTGTGAATTCATCTCACAGAGTTACACTTATGTTTCGTGGAACAGTGCATTAACACTGTCTTTGGGGAAACTGAGAAGGGCTTCTTTGGATCACATTGAGGCCTACGCTGATAAAGGAAATTTCATCCGTTCAAAACGTGAAAGAAGCTTTCTGAGAAACTTCTTTCTGATCTGTGAGTTCATCTCACAGAGTTACAACCTCTGCCTCAAGAAGCAGTTTGCTAACACTCTTTTCGTGGAAACTGCAAAGTGATATTTGGGAGCCTATTGGGGCTCATGGTGATAAAGGAAATATCCTCACATAATAACTAAAGAGAAGCTTTCTGAGAAACTGCATTGCCATGTGTGAATGCAACTCACAGAGTTACACGTTTCTCTTCAGTGATCAGTTTGTTAGCCCAGTTTTCTGGAAATCTGCAATTAGATACTTCATAGCGCAATGAACATTACAGTGACAAAGGAAATATCCACAGATGAAAACTAGAAAGAAGCTTTCTGAGAAACTTCTCTCTGATCTGTGAGTTCATCTCACAGAGTTACAACCTCTGCCTCAAGAAGCAGTTTGCTAACACTCTTTCGTGGAAACTGCAAAGTGATATTTGGGAGCATATTGGGGCCCATGGTGATAAAGGAATTATCCTCACATAATAACTAAAGAGAAGCTTTCTGAGAAACTGCATTGCCATGTGTGAATGCAACTCACAGAGTTACACGTTTCTCTTCAGTGATCAGTTTGTTAGCACAGTTTTCTGGAAATCTGCAATTAGATACTTCATAGCGCAATGAACATTACAGTGACAAAGGAAATATCCAGATGAAAACTAGAAAGAAGCTTTCTTAGAAACTTCTTGGTGATGTGTGAATTCATCTCACAGAGTTACACTTATGTTTCGTGGAACAGTCCATTTACACTGTCTTTGGGGAAACTGAGAAGGGCTTCTTTGGATCACATTGAGGCCTACGCTGATAAAGGAAATTTCATCCGTTCAAAACTTGAAAGAAGCTTTCTGAGAAACTTCTTTCTGATCTGTGAGTTCATCTCACAGAGTTACAATCTCTGCCTCAAGAAGCAGTTTGCTAACACTCTTTTCGTGGAATCTGCAAAGTGATATTTGGGAGCCTGTTGGGGCTCATGGTGATAAAGGAATATCCTCACATAATAACTAAAGAGAAGCTTTCTGAGAAACTGAATTGCCATGTGTGAATGCAACTCACACAGTTACACGTTTCTCTTCAGTGATCAGTTTGTTAGCACAGTTTTCTCGAAATCTGCAATTAGATACTTCATAGCGCAATGAACATTACAGTGACAAAGGAAATATCCACAGATGAAAACTAGAAAGAAGCTTTCTTAGAAACTTCTTGGTGATGTGTGAATTCATCTCACAGTTACACTTATGTTTCGTGGAACAGTCCATTAACACTGTCTTTGGGGAAACTGTAGAAGGGCTTTTTTGGATCACATTGAGGCCTACGCTGATAAAGGAAATTTCATCCGTTCAAAACGTGAAAGAAGCTTTCTGAGAAACTTCTTTCTCATCTGTGAGTTCATCTCACAGAGTTACAACCTCTGCCTCAGAAGCAGTTTGCTAACACTCTTTTCGTAGAAACTGCAAAGTGATATTTGGGAGCATATTGGGGCCCATGATGATAAAGTAATTATCCTCACATAACAACTAAAGAGAAGCTTTCTGAGAAACTGAATTGCCATGTGTGAATGCAACTCACAGATTTAAAAGGTTCACTTCAGTGATCAGTTTGTTAGCACAGTTTTCTGGAAATCTGCAATTACATACTTCATAGCGCAATGAACATTACAGTGACAAAGGAAATATCCAGATGAAAACTAGAAAGAAGCTTTCTTAGAAACTTCTTGGTGATGTGTGAATTCATCTCACAGAGTTACACTTATGTTTCGTGGAGCAGTCCATTAACACTGTCTTTGGGGAAACTGAGAAGGGCTTCTTTGGATCACATTGAGGCCTACGCTGATAAAGGAAATTTCATCCGTTCAAAACGTGAAAGAAGCATTCTGAGAAACTTCTATCTGATCTGTGAGTACATCTCACAGAGTTACAATCTCTGCCTCAAGAAGCAGTTTGCTAACACTCTTTTCGTGGAATCTGCAAAGTGATATTTGGGAGCCTATTGGGGCTCATGGTGATAAAGGAAATATCCTCACATAATAACTAAAGAGAAGCTTTCTGAGAAACTGCATTGCCATGTGTGAATTCAACTCACAGAGTTACACGTTTCTCTTCAGTGATCAGTTTGTTAGCACAGTTTTCTGGAAATCTGCAATTAGATACTTCATAGCGCAATGAACATTACAGTGACAAAGGAAATATCCACAGATGAAAACTAGAAAGAAGCTTTCCTAGAAACTTCTTGGTGATGTGTGAATTCATCTCACAGAGTTACACTTATGTTTCGTGGAACAGTGCATTAACACTGTCTTTGGGGAAACTGAGAAGGGCTTCTTTGGATCACATTGAGGCCTACGCTGATAAAGGAAATTTCATCCGTTCAAAACGTGAAAGAAGCTTTCTGAGAAACTTCTTTCTGATCTGTGAGTTCATCTCACAGAGTTACAACCTCTGCCTCAAGAAGCAGTTTGCTAACACTCTTTTCGTGGAAACTGCAAAGTGATATTTGGGAGCCTATTGGGGCTCATGGTGATAAAGGAAATATCCTCACATAATAACTAAAGAGAAGCTTTCTGAGAAACTGCATTGCCATGTGTGAATGCAACTCACAGAGTTACACGTTTTCTCTTCAGTGATCAGTTTGTTAGCCCAGTTTTCTGGAAATCTGCAATTAGATACTTCATAGCGCAATGAACATTACAGTGACAAAGGAAATATCCACAGATGAAAACTAGAAAGAAGCTTTCTGAGAAACTTCTCTCTGATCTGTGAGTTCATCTCACAGAGTTACAACCTCTGCCTCAAGAAGCAGTTTGCTAACACTCTTTTCGTGGAAACTGCAAAGTGATATTTGGGAGCATATTGGGGCCCATGGTGATAAAGGAATTATCCTCACATAATAACTAAAGAGAAGCTTTCTGAGAAACTGCATTGCCATGTGTGAATGCAACTCACAGAGTTACACGTTTCTCTTCAGTGATCAGTTTGTTAGCACAGTTTTCTGGAAATCTGCAATTAGATACTTCATAGCGCAATGAACATTACAGTGACAAAGGAAATATCCAGATGAAAACTAGAAAGAAGCTTTCTTAGAAACTTCTTGGTGATGTGTGAATTCATCTCACAGAGTTACACTTATGTTTCGTGGAACAGTCCATTACACTGTCTTTGGGGAAACTGAGAAGGGCTTCTTTGGATCACATTGAGGCCTACGCTGATAAAGGAAATTTCATCCGTTCAAAACTTGAAAGAAGCTTTCTGAGAAACTTCTTTCTGATCTGTGAGTTCATCTCACAGAGTTACAATCTCTGCCTCAAGAAGCAGTTTGCTAACACTCTTTTCGTGGAATCTGCAAAGTGATATTTGGGAGCCTGTTGGGGCTCATGGTGATAAAGGAAATATCCTCACATAATAACTAAAGAGAAGCTTTCTGAGAAACTGAATTGCCATGTGTGAATGCAACTCACACAGTTACACGTTTCTCTGCAGTGATCAGTTTGTTAGCACAGTTTTCTCGGAAATCTGCAATTAGATACTTCATAGCGCAATGAACATTACAGTGACAAAGGAAATATCCACAGATGAAAACTAGAAAGAAGCTTTCTTAGAAACTTCTTGGTGATGTGTGAATTCATCTCACAGTTACACTTATGTTTCGTGGAACAGTCCATTAACACTGTCTTTGGGGAAACTGTGAAGGGCTTTTTTGGATCACATTGAGGCCTACGCTGATAAAGGAAATTTCATCCGTTCAAAACGTGAAAGAAGCTTTCTGAGAAACTTCTTTCTGATCTGTGAGTTCATCTCACAGAGTTACAACCTCTGCCTCAGAAGCAGTTTGCTAACACTCTTTTCGTAGAAACTGCAAAGTGATATTTGGGAGCATATTGGGGCCCATGATGATAAAGTAATTATCCTCACATAACAACTAAAGAGAAGCTTTCTGAGAAACTGAATTGCCATGTGTGAATGCAACTCACAGATTTAAAAGGTTCACTTCAGTGATCAGTTTGTTAGCACACTTTTCTGGAAATCTGCAATTAGATACTTCATAGCGCAATGAACATTACAGTGACAAAGGAAATATCCAGATGAAAACTAGAAAGAAGCTTTCTTAGAAACTTCTTGGTGATGTGTGAATTCATCTCACAGAGTTACACTTATGTTTCGTGGAGCAGTCCATTAACACTGTCTTTGGGGAAACTGAGAAGGGCTTCTTTGGATCACATTGAGGCCTACGCTGATAAAGGAAATTTCATCCGTTCAAAACGTGAAAGAAGCATTCTGAGAAACTTCTTTCTGATCTGTGAGTACATCTCACAGAGTTACAATCTCTGCCTCAAGAAGCAGTTTGCTAACACTCTTTTCGTGGAATCTGCAAAGTGATATTTGGGAGCCTATTGGGGCTCATGGTGATAAAGGAAATATCCTCACATAATAACTAAAGAGAAGCTTTCTGAGAAACTGCATTGCCATGTGTGAATGCAACTCACAGAGTTACACGTTTCTCTTCAGTGATCAGTTTGTTAGCACAGTTTTCTGGAAATCTGCAATTAGATACTTCATAGCGCAATGAACATTACAGTGACAAAGGAAATATCCACAGATGAAAACTAGAAAGAAACTTTCCTAGAAACTTCTTGGTGATGTGTGAATTCATCTCACAGAGTTACACTTATGTTTCGTGGAGCAGTCCATTAACACTGTCTTTGGGGAAACTGAGAAGGGCTTCTTTGGATCACATTGAGGCCTACGCTGATAAAGGAAATTTCATCCGTTCAAAACGTGAAAGAAGCATTCTGAGAAACTTCTTTCTGATCTGTGAGTTCATCTCACAGAGTTACAATCTCTGCCTCAAGAAGCAGTTTGCTAACACTCTTTTCGTGGAATCTGCAAAGTGATATTTGGGAGCCTATTGGGGATCATGGTGATAAAGGAAATATCCTCACATAATAACTAAAGAGAAGCTTTCTGAGAAACTGCATTGCCATGTGTGAATGCAACTCACAGAGTTACACGTTTCTCTTCAGTGATCAGTTTGTTAGCACAGTTTTCTGGAAATCTGCAATTAGATACTTCATAGCACAATGAAGATTACAGTGACAAAGGAAATATCCACAGATGAAAACTAGAAAGAAGCTTTCCTAGAAACTTCTTGGTGATGTGTGAATTCATCTCACAGAGTTACACTTATGTTTCGTGGAACAGTACATTAACACTGTCTTTGGGGAAACTGAGAAGGGCTTCTTTGGATCACATTGAGGCCTACGCTGATAAAGGAAATTTCCTCCGTTCAAAACGTGAAAGAAGCTTTCTGAGAAACTTCTTTCTGATCTGTGAGTTCATCTCACAGAGTTACAACCTCTGCCTCAAGAAGCAGTTTGCTAACACTCTTTTCGGGGAAACTGCAAAGTGATATTTGGGAGCCTATTGGGGCCCATGGTGATAAAGGAATTATCCTCACATAATAACTAAAGAGAAGCTTTCTGAGAAACTGAATTGCCATGTGTGAATGCAACTCACAGAGTTAAACGTTTCACTTCAGTGATCAGTTTGTTAGCACAGTTTTCTGGAAATCTGCAATTAGATACTTCATAGCGCAATGAACATTACAGTGACAAAGGAAATATCCAGATGAAAACTAGAAAGAAGCTTTCTTAGAAACTTCTTGTTGATGTGTGAATTCATCTCACAGAGTTACACTTACGTTTCGTGGAGCAGTCCATTAACACTGTCTTTGGGGAAACTGAGAAGGGCATCTTTGGATCACATTGAGGCCTACGCTGATAAAGGAAATTTCATCCGTTCAAAACGTGAAAGAAACATTCTGAGAAACTTCTTTCTGATCTGTGAGTACATCTCACAGAGTTACAATCTCTGCCTCAAGAAGCAGTTTGCTAACACTCTTTTCGTAGAAACTGCAAAGTGATATTTGGGAGCATATTGGGGCCCATGATGATAAAGTAATTATCCTCACATAATAACTAAAGAGAAGTTCTCTGAGAAACTGAATTGCCATGTGTGAATGCAACTCACAGATTTAAAAGGTTCACTTCAGTGATCAGTTTGTTAACACAGTTTTCTGGAAATCTGCAATTAGATACTTCATAGCGCAATGAACATTACAGTGACAAAGGAAATATCCAGATGAAAACTAGAAAGAAGCTTTCCTAGAAACTTCTTGGTGATGTGTGAATTCATCTCACAGAGTTAAACTTATGTTTCGTGGAACAGTGCATTAACACTGTCTTTGGGGAAACTGAGAAGGGCTTCTTTGGATCACATTGAGGCCTACGCTGATAAAGGAAATTTCATCCGTTCAAAACGTGAAAGAAGCTTTCTGAGAAACTTCTTTCTGATCTGTGAGTTCATCTCACAGAGTTACAACCTCTGATTCAAGAAGCAGTTTGCTAACACTCTTTTCGTGGAAACTGCAAAGTGATATTTGGGAGCCTATTGGGGCTCATGGTGATAAAGGAAATATCCTCACATAATAACTAAAGAGAAGCTTTCTGAGAAACTGCATTGCCATGTGTGAATGCAACTCACAGAGTTACACGTTTCTCTTCAGTGATCAGTTTGTTAGCACAGTTTTCTGGAAATCTGCAATTAGATACTTCATAGCGCAATGAACATTACAGTGACAAAGGAAATATCCACAGATGAAAACTAGAAAGAAGCTTTCTGAGAAACTTCTCTCTGATCTGTGAGTTCATCTCACAGAGTTACAACCTCTGCCTCAAGAAGCAGTTTGCTAACACTCTTTTCGTGGAAACTGCAAAGTGATATTTGGGAGCATATTGGGGCCCATGGTGATAAAGGAATTATCCTCACATAATAACTAAAGAGAAGCTTTCTGAGAAACTGCATTGCCATGTGTGAATGCAACTCACAGAGTTACACGTTTCTCTTCAGTGATCAGTTTGTTAGCACAGTTTTCTGGAAATCTGCAATTAGATACTTCATAGCGCAATGAACATTACAGTGACAAAGGAAATATCCAGATGAAAACTAGAAAGAAGCTTTCTTAGAAACTTCTCGGTGATGTATGAATTCATCTCACAGAGTTACACTTATGTTTCGTGGAGCAGTCCATTAACACTGTCTTTTGGGAAACTGAGAAGGGCTTCTTTGGATCACATTGAGGCCTACGCTGATAAAGGAAATTTCATCCGTTCAAAACGTGAAAGAAGCATTCTGAGAAACTTCTTTCTGATCTGTGAGTTCATCTCACAGAGTTACAATCTCTGCCTCAAGAAGCAGTTTGCTAACACTCTTTTCGTGGAATCTGCAAAGTGATATTTGGGAGCCTATTGGGGATCATGGTGATAAAGGAAATATCCTCACATAATAACTAAAGAGAAGCTTTCTGAGAAACTGCATTGCCATGTGTGAATGCAACTCACAGAGTTACACGTTTCTCTTCAGTGATCAGTTTGTTAGCACAGTTTTCTGGAAATCTGCAATTAGATACTTCATAGCGCAATGAACATTACAGTGACAAAGGAAATATCCAGATGAAAACTAGAAAGAAGCTTTCTTAGAAACTTCTTGGTGATGTGTGAATTCATCTCACAGAGTTACACTTATGTTTCGTGGAGCAGTCCATTAACACTGTCTTTGGGGAAACTGAGAAGGGCTTCTTTGGATCACATTGAGGCCTACGCTGATAAAGGAAATTTCATCCGTTCAAAACGTGAAAGAAACATTCTGAGAAACTTCTTTCTGATCTGTGAGTACATCTCACAGAGTTACAATCTCTGCCTCAAGAAGCAGTTTGCTAACACTCTTTTCGTGGAATCTGCAAAGTGATATTTGGGAGCCTATTGGGGCTCATGGTGATAAAGGAAATATCCTCACATAATAACTAAAGAGAAGCTTTCTGAGAAACTGCATTGCCATGTGTGAATGCAACTCACAGAGTTACACGTTTCTCTTCAGTGATCAGTTTGTGAGCACAGTTTTCTGGAAATCTGCAATTAGATACCTCATAGCGCAATGAACGTTACAGTGACAAAGGAAATATTCACAGATGAAAACTAGAAAGAAGCTTTCCTAGAAACTTCTTGGTGATGTGTGAATTCATCTCACAGAGTTACACTTATGTTTCGTGGAACAGTGCATTAACACTGTCTTTGGGGAAACTGAGAAGGGCTTCTTTGATTCACATTGAGGCCTACGCTGATAAAGGAAATTTCATCCGTTCAAAACGTGAAAGAAGCTTTCTGAGAAACTTCTTTCTGATCTGTGAGTTCATCTCACAGAGTTACAACCTCTGCCTCAGAAGCAGTTTGCTAACACTCTTTTCGTAGAAACTGCAAAGTGATATTTGGGAGCATATTGGGGCCCATGATGATAAAGTAATTATCCTCACATAATAACTAAAGAGAAGCTTTCTGAGAAACTGAATTGCCATGTGTGAATGCAACTCACAGAGTTAAACGTTTCACTTCAGTGATCAGTTTGTTAGCACGGTTTTCTGGAAATCTGCAATTAGATACTTCATAGCGCAATGAACATTACAGTGACAAAGGAAATATCCAGATGAAAACTAGAAAGAAGCTTTCTTAGAAACTTCTTGGTGATGTGTGAATTCATCTCACAGAGTTACACTTATGTTTCGTGGAGCAGTCCATTAACACTGTCTTTGGGGAAACTGAGAAGGGCTTCTTTGGATCACATTGAGGCCTACGCTGATAAAGGAAATTTCATCCGTTCAAAACGTGAAAGAAGCATTCTCAGAAACTTCTTTCTGATCTGTGAGTACATCTCACAGAGTTACAATCTCTGCCTCAAGAAGCAGTTTGCTAACACTCTTTTCGTGGAATCTGCAAAGTGATATTTGGGAGCCTATTGGGGCTCATGGTGATAAAGGAAATATTCTCACATAATAACTAAAGAGAAGCTTTCTGAGAAACTGCATTGCCATGTGTGAATGCAACTCACAGAGTTACACGTTTCTCTTCAGTGATCAGTTTGTTAGCACAGTTTTCTGGAAATCTGCAATTAGATACTTCATAGCGCAATGAACATTACAGTGACAAAAGAAATATCCACAGATGAAAACTAGAAAGAAGCTTTCTGAGAAACTTCTCTCTGATCTGTGAGTTCATCTCACAGAGTTACAACCTCTGCCTCAAGAAGCAGTTTGCTAACACTCTTTTCGTGGAAACTGCAAAGTGATATTTGGGAGCATATTGGGGCCCATGGTGATAAAGGAATTATCCTCACATAATAACTAAAGAGAAGCTTTCTGAGAAACTGCATTGCCATGTGTGAATGCAACTCACAGAGTTACAGGTTTCTCTTCAGTGATCAGTTTGTTAGCACAGTTTTCTGGAAATCTGCAATTAGATACTTCATAGCGCAATGAACATTACAGTGACAAGGGAAATATCCAGATGAAAACTAGAAAGAAGCTTTCTTAGAAACTTCTTGGTGATGTGTGAATTCATCTCACAGAGTTACACTTATGTTTCGTGGAGCAGTCCATTAACACTGTCTTTTGGGAAACTGAGAAGGGCTTCTTTGGATCACAATGAGGCCTACGCTGATAAAGGAAATTTCATCCGTTCAAAACGTGAAAGAAGCATTCTGAGAAACTTCTTTCTGATCTGTGAGTACATCTCACAGAGTTACAATCTCTGCCTCAAGAAGCAGTTTGCTAACACTCTTTTCGTGGAATCTGCAAAGTGATATTTGGGAGCCTATTGGGGCTCAGGGTGATAAAGGAAATATCCTCACATAATAACTAAAGAGAAGCTTTCTGAGAAACTGCATTGCCATGTGTGAATGCAACTCACAGAGTTACACGTTTCTCTTCAGTGATCAGTTTGTTAGCACAGTTTTCTGGAAATCTGCAATTAGATACTTCATAGCGCAATGAACATTACAGTGACAAAGGAAATATCCAGATGAAAACTAGAAAGAAGCTTTCTTAGAAACTTCTTGGTGATGTGTGAATTCATCTCACAGAGTTACACTTATGTTTCGTGGAGCAGTCCATTAACACTGTCTTTTGGGAAACTGAGAAGGGCTTCTTTGGATCACAATGAGGCCTACGCTGATAAAGGAAATTTCATCCGTTCAAAACGTGAAAGAAGCATTCTGAGAAACTTCTTTCTGATCTGTGAGTTCATCTCACAGAGTTACAATCTCTGCCTCAAGAAGCAGTTTGCTAACACTCTTTTCGTGGAATCTGCAAAGTGATATTTGGGAGCCTATTGGGGCTCATGGTGATAAAGGAAATATCCTCACATAATAACTAAAGAGAAGCTTTCTGAGAAACTGCATTGCCATGTGTGAATGCAACTCACAGAGTTACACGTTTCTCTTCAGTGATGAGTTTGTTAGCACAGTTTTCTGGAAATCTGCAATTAGATACTTCATAGCGCAATGAAGATTACAGTGACAAAGGAAATATCCACAGATGAAAACTAGAAAGAAGCTTTCTTAGAAACTTCTTGGTGATGTGTGAATTCATCTCACAGAGTTACACTTATGTTTCGTGGAACAGTCCATTAACACTGTCTTTGGGGAAACTGAGAAGGGCTTCTTTGGATCACATTGAGGCCTACGCTGATAAAGGAAATTTCATCCGTTCAAAACGTGAAAGAAGCTTTCTGAGAAACTTCTTTCTGATCTGTGAGTTCATCTCACAGAGTTACAACCTCTGCCTCAACAAGCAGTTTGCTAACACTCTTTTCGTGGAAACTGCAAAGTGATATTTGGGAGCCTATTGGGGCCCATGGTGATAAAGGAATTATCCTCACATAATAACTAAAGAGAAGCTTTCTGAGAAACTGAATTGCCATGTGTGAATGCAACTCACAGAGTTACACGTTTCTCTTCAGTGATCAGTTTGTTAGCACAGTTTTCTGGAAATCTGCAATTAGATACTTCATAGCGCAATGAACATTACAGTGACAAAGGAAATATCCAGATGAAAACTAGAAAGAAGCTTTCTAAGAAACTTCTTGGTGATGTGTGAATTCATCTCACAGAGTTACACTTATGTTTCGTGGAGCAGTCCATTAACACTGTCTTTGGGGAAACTGAGAAGGGCTTCTTTGGATCACATTGAGGCCTACGCTGATAAAGGAAATTTCATCCGTTCAAAACGTGAAAGAAGCATTCTGAGAAACTTCTTTCTGATCTGTGAGTACATCTCACAGAGTTACAATCTCTGCCTCAAGAAGCAGTTTGCTAACACTCTTTTCGTGGAATCTGCAAAGTGATATTTGGGAGCCTATTGGGGCTCATGGTGATAAAGGAAATATCCTCACATAATAACTAAAGAGAAGCTTTCTGAGAAACTGAATTGCCATGTGTGAATGCAACTCACAGAGTTACACGTTTCTCTTCAGTGATCAGTTTGTTAGCACAGTTTTCTGGAAATCTGCAATTAGATACCTCATAGCGCAATGAACATTACAGTGACAAAGGAAATATCACAGATGAAAACTAGAAAGAAGCTTTCCTAGAAACTTCTTGGTGATGTGTGAATTCATCTCACAGAGTTACACTTATGTTTCGTGGAACAGTGCATTAACACTGTCTTTGGGGAAACTGAGAAGGGCTTCTTTGGATCACATTGAGGCCTACGCTGATAAAGGAAATTTCATCCGTTCAAAACGTGAAAGAAGCTTTCTGAGAAACTTCTTTCTGATCTGTGAGTTCATCTCACAGAGTTACAACCTCTGCCTCAGAAGCAGTTTGCTAACACTCTTTTCGTAGAAACTGCAAAGTGATATTTGGGAGCATATTGTGGCCCATGATGATAAAGTAATTATCCTCACATAATAACTAAAGAGAAGCTTTCTGAGAAACTGAATTGCCATGTGTGAATGCAACTCACAGAGTTAAACGTTTCACTTCAGTGATCAGTTTGTTAGCACGGTTTTCTGGAAATCTGCAATTAGATACTTCATAGCGCAATGAACATTACAGTGACAAAGGAAATATCCAGATGAAAATTAGAAAGAAGCTTTCTTAGAAACTTCTTGGTGATGTGTGAATTCATCTCACAGAGTTACACTTATGTTTCGTGGAGCAGTCCATTAACACTGTCTTTGGGGAAACTGAGAAGGGCTTCTTTGGATCACATTGAGGCCTACGCTGATAAAGGAAATTTCATCCGTTCAAAACGTGAAAGAAGCATTCTGAGAAACTTCTTTCTGATCTGTGAGTACATCTCACAGAGTTACAATCTCTGCCTCAAGAAGCAGTTTGCTAACACTCTTTTCGTGGAATCTGCAAAGTGATATTTGGGAGCCTATTGGGGCTCATGGTGATAAAGGAAATATCCTCACATAATAACTAAAGAGAAGCTTTCTGAGAAACTGCATTGCCATGTGTGAATGCAACTCACAGAGTTACACTTTTCTCTTCAGTGATCAGTTTGTTAGCACAGTTTTCTGGAAATCTGCAATTAGATACTTCATAGCGCAATGAACATTACAGTGACAAAAGAAATATCCACAAATGAAAACTAGAAAGAAGCTTTCTGAGAAACTTCTCTCTGATCTGTGAGTTCATCTCACAGAGTTACAACCTCTGCCTCAAGAAGCAGTTTGCTAACACTCTTTTCGTGGAAACTGCAAAGTGATATTTGGGAGCATATTGGGGCCCATGGTGATAAAGGAATTATCCTCACATAATAACTAAAGAGAAGCTTTCTGAGAAACTGCATTGCCATGTGTGAATGCAACTCACAGAGTTACACGTTTCTCTTCAGTGATCAGTTTGTTAGCACAGTTTTCTGGAAATCTGCAATTAGATACTTCATAGCGCAATGAACATTACAGTGACAAAGGAAATATCCAGATGAAAACTAGAAAGAAGCTTTCTTAGAAACTTCTTGGTGATGTGTGAATTCATCTCACAGAGTTACACTTATGTTTCGTGGAGCAGTCCATTAACACTGTCTTTGGGGAAACTGAGAAGGGCTTCTTTGGATCACAATGAGGCCTACGCTGATAAAGGAAATTTCATCCGTTCAAAACGTGAAAGAAGCATTCTGAGAAACTTCTTTCTGATCTGTGAGTACATCTCACAGAGTTACAATCTCTGCCTCAAGAAGCAGTTTGCTAACACTCTTTTCGTGGAATCTGCAAAGTGATATTTGGGAGCCTATTGGGGCTCAGGGTGATAAAGGAAATATCCTCACATAATAACTAAAGAGAAGCTTTCTGAGAAACTGCATTGCCATGTGTGAATGCAACTCACAGAGTTACACGTTTCTCTTCAGTGATCAGTTTGTTAGCACAGTTTTCTGGAAATCTGCAATTAGATACTTCATAGCGCAATGAACATTACAGTGACAAAGGAAATATCCACAGATGAAAACTAGAAAGAAGCTTTCTGAGAAACTTCTCTCTGATCTGTGAGTTCATCTCACAGAGTTACAACGTCTGCCTTAAGAAGCAGTTTGCTAACACTCTTTTCGTGGAAACTGCAAAGTGATATTTGGGAGCATATTGGGGCCCATGGTGATAAAGGAATTATCCTCACATAATAACTAAAGAGAAGCTTTCTGAGAAACTGCATTGCCATGTGTGAATGCAACTCACAGAGTTACACGTTTCTCTTCAGTGATCAGTTTGTTAGCACAGTTTTCTCGAAATCTGCAATTAGATACTTCATAGCGCAATGAACATTACAGTGACAAAGGAAATATCCACAGATGAAAACTAGAAAGAAGCTTTCTTAGAAACTTCTTGGTGATGTGTGAATTCATCTCACAGTTACACTTATGTTTCGTGGGACAGTCCATTAACACTGTCTTTGGGGAAACTGAGAAGGGCTTCTTTGGATCACATTGAGGCCTACGCTGATAAAGGAAATTTCATCCGTTCAAAACGTGAAAGAAGCTTTCTGAGAAACTTCTTTCTGATCTGTGAGTTCATCACACAGAGTTACAACCTCTGCCTCAGAAGCAGTTTGCTAACACTCTTTTCTTAGAAACTGCAAAGTGATATTTGGGAGCATATTGGGGCCCATGTTGATAAAGTAATTATCCTCACATAATAACTAAAGAGAAGCTTTCTGAGAAACTGAATTGCCATGTGTGAATGCAACTCACAGAGTTACACGTTTCTCTTCAGTGATCAGTTTGTTAGCACAGTTTTCTGGAAATCTGCAATTAGATACTTCATAGCGCAATGAACATTACAGTGACAAAGGAAATATCCACAGATGAAAACTAGAAAGAAGCTTTCTGAGAAACTTCTCTCTGATCTGTGAGTTCATCTCACAGAGTTACAACCTCTGCCTCAAGAAGCAGTTTGCTAACACTCTTTTCGTGGAAACTGCAAAGTGATATTTCGAGCATGTTGGGGCCCATGGTGATAAAGGAATTATCCTCACATAATAACTAAAGAGAAGCTTTCTGAGAAACTGCATTGCCATGTGTGAATGCAACTCACAGAGTTACACGTTTCTCTTCAGTGATCAGTTTGTTAGCACAGTTTTCTGGAAATCTGCAATTAGATACTTCATAGCGCAATGAACATTACAGTGACAAAGGAAAAATCCAGATGAAAACTAGAAAGAAGCTTTCTTAGAAACTTCTTGGTGATGTGTGAATTCATCTCACAGAGTTACACTTATGTTTCGTGGAGCAGTCCATTAACACTGTCTTTTGGGAAACTGAGAAGGGCTTCTTTGGATCACAATGAGGCCTACGCTGATAAAGGAAATTTCATCCGTTCAAAACGTGAAAGAAGCATTCTGAGAAACTTCTTTCTGATCTGTGAGTTCATCTCACAGAGTTACAATCTCTGCCTCAAGAAGCAGTTTGCTAACACTCTTTTCGTGGAATCTGCAAAGTGATATTTGGGAGCCTATTGGGGCTCATTGTGATAAAGGAAATATCCTCACATAATAACTAAAGAGAAGCTTTCTGAGAAACTGCATTGCCATGTGTGAATGCAACTCACAGAGTTACACGTTTCTCTTCAGTGATCAGTTTGTTAGCACAGTTTTCTGGAAATCTGCAATTAGATACTTCATAGCGCAATGAACATTACAGAGACAAAGGAAATATCCACAGATGAAAACTAGAAAGAAGCTTTCTTAGAAACTTCTTGGTGATGTGTGAATTCATCTCACAGAGTTACACTTATGTTTCGTGGAACAGTCCATTAACACTGTCTTTGGGGAAACTGAGAAGGGCTTCTTTGGATCACATTGAGGCCTACGCTGATAAAGGAAATTTCATCCGTTCAAAACGTGAAAGAAGCTTTCTGAGAAACTTCTTTCTGATCTGTGAGTTCATCTCACAGAGTTACAACCTCTGCCTCAACAAGCAGTTTGCTAACACTCTTTTCGTGGAAACTGCAAAGTGATATTTGGGAGCCTATTGGGGCCCATGGTGATAAAGGAATTATCCTCACATAATAACTAAAGAGAAGCTTTCTGAGAAACTGAATTGCCATGTGTGAATGCAACTCACAGAGTTACACGTTTCTCTTCAGTGATCAGTTTGTTAGCACAGTTTTCTGGAAATCTGCAATTAGATACTTCATAGCGCAATGAACATTACAGTGACAAAGGAAATATCCAGATGAAAACTAGAAAGAAGCTTTCTAAGAAACTTCTTGGTGATGTGTGAATTCATCTCACAGAGTTACACTTATGTTTCGTGGAGCAGTCCATTAACACTGTCTTTGGGGAAACTGAGAAGGGCTTCTTTGGATCACATTGAGGCCTACGCTGATAAAGGAAATTTCATCCGTTCAAAACGTGAAAGAAGCATTCTGAGAAACTTCTTTCTGATCTGTGAGTACATCTCACAGAGTTACAATCTCTGCCTCAAGAAGCAGTTTGCTAACACTCTTTTCGTGGAATCTGCAAAGTGATATTTGGGAGCCTATTGGGGCTCATGGTGATAAAGGAAATATCCTCACATAATAACTAAAGAGAAGCTATCTGAGAAACTGCATTGCCATGTGTGAATGCAACTCACAGAGTTACACGTTTCTCTTCAGTGATCAGTTTGTTAGCACAGTTTTCTGGAAATCTGCAATTAGATACTTCATAGCGCAATGAACATTACAGTGACAAAGGAAATATCCACAGATGAAAACTAGAAAGAAGCTTTCCTAGAAACTTCTTGGTGATGTGTGAATTCATCTCACAGAGTTACACTTATGTTTCGTGGAACAGTGCATTAACACTGTCTTTGGGGAAACTGAGAAGGGCTTCTTTGGATCACATTGAGGCCTACGCTGATAAAGGAAATTTCATCCGTTCAAAACGTGAAAGAAGCTTTCTGAGAAACTTCTTTCTGATCTGTGAGTTCATCTCACAGAGTTACAACCTCTGCCTCAAGAAGCAGTTTGCTAACACTCTTTTCGTGGAAACTGCAAAGTGATATTTGGGAGCATATTGGGGCCCATGGTGATAAAGGAATTATCCTCACATAATAACTAAAGAGAAGCTTTCTGAGAAACTGCATTGCCATGTGTGAATGCAACTCACAGAGTTACACGTTTCTCTTCAGTGATCAGTTTGTTAGCACAGTTTTCTCGAAATCTGCAATTAGATACTTCATAGCGCAATGAACATTACAGTGACAAAGGAAATATCCACAGATGAAAACTAGAAAGAAGCTTTCTTAGAAACTTCTTGGTGATGTGTGAATTCATCTCACAGTTACACTTATGTTTCGTGGGACAGTCCATTAACACTGTCTTTGGGGAAACTGAGAAGGGCTTCTTTGGATCACATTGAGGCCTACGCTGATAAAGGAAATTTCATCCGTTCAAAACGTGAAAGAAGCTTTCTGAGAAACTTCTTTCTGATCTGTGAGTTCATCACACAGAGTTACAACCTCTGCCTCAAGAAGCAGTTTGCTAACACTCTTTTCTTAGAAACTGCAAAGTGATATTTGGGAGCATATTGGGGCCCATGTTGATAAAGTAATTATCCTCACATAATAACTAAAGAGAAGCTTTCTGAGAAACTGAATTGCCATGTGTGAATGCAACTCACAGAGTTACACGTTTCTCTTCAGTGATCAGTTTGTTAGCACAGTTTTCTGGAAATCTGCAATTAGATACTTCATAGCGCAATGAACATTACAGTGACAAAGGAAATATCCACAGAGGAAAACTAGAAAGAAGCTTTCTGAGAAACTTCTCTCTGATCTGTGAGTTCATCTCACAGAGTTACAACCTCTGCCTCAAGAAGCAGTTTGCTAACACTCTTTTCGTGGAAACTGCAAAGTGATATTTCGAGCATGTTGGGGCCCATGGTGATAAAGGAATTATCCTCACATAATAACTAAAGAGAAGCTTTCTGAGAAACTGCATTGCCATGTGTGAATGCAACTCACAGAGTTACACGTTTCTCTTCAGTGATCAGTTTGTTAGCACAGTTTTCTGGAAATCTGCAATTAGATACTTCATAGCGCAACTGAACATTACAGTGACAAAGGAAAATATCCAGATGAAAACTAGAAAGAAGCTTTCTTAGAAACTTCTTGGTGATGTGTGAATTCATCTCACAGAGTTACACTTATGTTTCGTGGAGCAGTCCATTAACACTGTCTTTTGGGAAACTGAGAAGGGCTTCTTTGGATCACAATGAGGCCTACGCTGATAAAGGAAATTTCATCCGTTCAAAACGTGAAAGAAGCATTCTGAGAAACTTCTTTCTGATCTGTGAGTTCATCTCACAGAGTTACAATCTCTGCCTCAAGAAGCAGTTTGCTAACACTCTTTTCGTGGAATCTGCAAAGTGATATTTGGGAGCCTATTGGGGCTCATGGTGATAAAGGAAATATCCTCACATAATAACTAAAGAGAAGCTGTCTGAGAAACTGAAATGCCATGTGTGAATGCAACTCACAGAGTTACACGTTTCTCTTCAGTGATCAGTTTGTTAGCACAGTTTTCTGGAAATCTGCAATTAGATACTTCATAGCGCAATGAACATTACAGTGACAAAGGAAATATCCACAGATGAAAACTAGAAAGAAGCTTTCTTAGAAACTTCTTGGTGATGTGTGAATTCATCTCACAGAGTTACCCTTATGTTTCGTGGAACAGTGCATTAACACTGTCTTTGGGGAAACTGAGAAGGGCTTCTTTGGATCACATTGAGGCCTACGCTGATAAAGGAAATTTCATCCGTTCAAAACGTGAAAGAAGCTTTCTGAGAAACTTCTTTCTGATCTGTGAGTTCATCTCACAGAGTTACAACCTCTGCCTCAAGAAGCAGTTTGCTAACACTCTTTTCGTGGAAACTGCAAAGTGATATTTGGGAGCCTATTGGGGCCCATGGTGATAAAGGAATTATCCTCACATAATAACTAAAGAGAAGCTTTCTGAGAAACTGCATTGCCATGTGTGAATGCAACTCACAGAGTTACACGTTTCTCTTCAGTGATCAGTTTGTTAGCACAGTTTTCTGGAAATCTGCAATTAGATACTTCATAGCGCAATGAACATTACAGTGACAAAGGAAATATCCAGATGAAAACTAGAAAGAAGCTTTCTTAGAAACTTCTTGGTGATGTGTGAATTCATCTCACAGAGTTACACTTATGTTTCGTGGAGCAGTCCATTAACACTGTCTTTGGGGAAACTGAGAAGGGCTTCTTTGGATCACATTGAGGCCTACGCTGATAAAGGAAATTTCATCCGTTCAAAACGTGAAAGAAGCATTCTGAGAAACTTCTTTCTGATCTGTGAGTACATCTCACAGAGTTACAATCTCTGCCTCAAGAAGCAGTTTGCTAACACTCTTTTCGTGGAATCTGCAAAGTGATATTTGGGAGCCTATTGGGGCTCATGGTGATAAAGGAAATATCCTCACATAATAACTAAAGAGAAGCTTTCTGAGAAACTGCATTGCCATGTGTGAATGCAACTCACAGAGTTACACGTTTCTCTTCAGTGATCAGTTTGTTAGCACAGTTTTCTGGAAATCTGCAATTAGATACTTCATAGCGCAATGAACATTACAGTGACAAAGGAAATATCCAGATGAAAACTAGAAGAAGCTTTCTTAGAAACTTCTTGGTGATGTGTGAATTCATCTCACAGAGTTACACTTATGTTTCGTGGAACAGTCCATTAACACTGTCTTTGGGGAAACTGAGAAGGGCTTCTTTGGATCACATTGAGGCCTACGCTGATAAAGGAAATTTCCTCCGTTCAAAACGTGAAAGAAGCTTTCTGAGAAACTTCTTTCTGATCTGTGAGTTCATCTCACAGAGTTACAATCTCTGCCTCAAGAAGCAGTTTGCTAACACTCTTTTCGTGGAATCTGCAAAGTGATATTTGGGAGCCTATTGGGGCTCATGGTGATAAAGGAAATATCCTCACATAATAACTAAAGAGAAGCTTTCTGAGAAACTGAATTGCCATGTGTGAATGCAACTCACAGAGTTACACGTTTCTCTTCAGTGATCAGTTTGTTAGCACAGTTTTCTGGAAATCTGCAATTAGATACTTCATAGCGCAATGAACATTACAGTGACAAAGGAAATATCCACAGATGAAAACTAGAAAGAAGCTTTCTTAGAAACTTCTTGGTGATGTGTGAATTCATCTCACAGAGTTACACTTATGTTTCGTGGAACAGTCCATTAACACTGTCTTTGGGGAAACTGAGAAGGGCTTCTTTGGATCACATTGAGGCCTACGCTGATAAAGGAAATTTCATCCGTTCAAAACGTGAAAGAAGCTTTCTGAGAAACTTCTTTCTGATCTGTGAGTTCATCTCACAGAGTTACAACCTCTGCCTCAAGAAGCAGTTTGCTAACACTCTTTTCGTGGAAACTGCAAAGTGATATTTGGGAGCCTATTGGGGCCCATGGTGATAAAGGAATTATCCTCACATAATAACTAAAGAGAAGCTTTCTGAGAAACTGCATTGCCATGTGTGAATGCAACTCACAGAGTTACACGTTTCTCTTCAGTGATCAGTTTGTTAGCACAGTTTTCTGGAAATCTGCAATTAGATACTTCATAGCGCAATGAACATTACAGTGACAAAGGAAATATCCAGATGAAAACTAGAAAGAAGCTTTCTTAGAAACTTCTTGGTGATGTGTGAATTCATCTCACAGAGTTACACTTATGTTTCGTGGAGCAGTCCATTAACACTGTCTTTGGGGAAACTGAGAAGGGCTTCTTTGGATCACATTGAGGCCTACGCTGATAAAGGAAATTTCATCCGTTCAAAACGTGAAAGAAGCATTTCTGAGAAACTTCTTTCTGATCTGTGAGTTCATCTCACAGAGTTACAATCTCTGCCTCAAGAAGCAGTTTGCTAACACTCTTTTCGTGGAATCTGCAAAGTGATATTTGGGAGCCTATTGGGGCTCATGGTGATAAAGGAAATATCCTCACATAATAACTAAAGAGAAGCTTTCTGAGAAACTGCATTGCCATGTGTGAATGCAACTCACAGAGTTACACGTTTCTCTTCAGTGATCAGTTTGTTAGCACAGTTTTCTGGAAATCTGCAATTAGATACTTCATAGCGCAATGAACATTACAGTGACAAAGGAAATATCCAGATGAAAACTAGAAAGAAGCTTTCTTAGAAACTTCTTGGTGATGTGTGAATTCATCTCACAGAGTTACACTTATGTTTCGTGGAACAGTCCATTAACACTGTCTTTGGGGAAACTGAGAAGGGCTTCTTTGGATCACATTGAGGCCTACGCTGATAAAGGAAATTTCCTCCGTTCAAAACGTGAAAGAAGCTTTCTGAGAAACTTCTTTCTGATCTGTGAGTTCATCTCACAGAGTTACAACCTCTGCCTCAAGAAGCAGTTTGCTAACACTCTTTTCGTGGAAACTGCAAAGTGATATTTGGGAGCATATTGGGGCCCATGGTGATAAAGGAATTATCCTCACATAATAACTAAAGAGAAGCTTTCTGAGAAACTGAATTGCCATGTGTGAATGCAACTCAAAGAGTTACACGTTTCTCTTCAGTGATCAGTTTGTTAGCACAGTTTTCTGGAAATCTGCAATTAGATACTTCATAGCGCAATGAACATTACAGTGACAAAGGAAATATCCAGATGAAAACTAGAAAGAAGCTTTCTGAGAAACTTCTTTCTGATCTGTGAGTTCATCTCACAGAGTTACAACCTCTGCCTCAAGAAGCAGTTTGCTAACACTCTTTTCGTGGAAACTGCAAAGTGATATTTGGGAGCATATTGGGGCCCATGGTGATAGAGGAATTATCCTCACATAATAACTAAAGACAAGCTTTCTGAGAAACTGCATTGCCATGTGTGAATGCAACTCACAGAGTTACACGTTTCTCTTCAGTGATCAGTTTGTTAGCTCAGTTTTCTGGAGATCTGCAATTAGATACTTCATAGCGCAATGAACATTACAGTGACAAAGGAAATATCCAGATGAAAACTAGAAAGAAGCTTTCTTAGAAACTTCTTGGTGATGTGTGAATTCATCTCACAGAGTTACACTTATGTTTCGTGGAGCAGTCCATTAACACTGTCTTTGGGGAAACTGAGAAGGGCTTCTTTGGATCACATTGAGGCCTACGCTGATAAAGGAAATTTCATCCGTTCAAAACGTGAAAGAAGCTTTCTGAGAAACTTCTTTCTGATCTGTGAGTTCATCTCACAGAGTTACAATCTCTGCCTCAAGAAGCAGTTTGCTAACACTCTTTTCGTGGAATCTGCAAAGTGATATTTGGGAGCCTATTGGGGCTCATGGTGATAAAGGAAATATCCTCACATAATAACTAAAGAGAAGCTTTCTGAGAAACTGCATTGCCATGTGTGAATGCAACTCACAGAGTTACACGTTTCTCTTCAGTGATCAGTTTGTTAGCACAGTTTTCTGGAAATCTGCAATTAGATACTTCATAGCGCAATGAACATTACAGTGACAAAGGAAATATCCACAGATGAAAACTAGAAAGAAGCTTTCTTAGAAACTTCTTGGTGATGTGTGAATTCATCTCACAGAGTTACACTTATGTTTCGTGGAGCAGTCCATTAACACTGTCTTTGGGGAAACTGAGAAGGGCTTCTTTGGATCACATTGAGGCCTACGCTGATAAAGGAAATTTCATCCGTTCAAAACGTGAAAGAAGCTTTCTGAGAAACTTCTTTCTGATCTGTGAGTTCATCTCACAGAGTTACAATCCTCTGCCTCAAGAAGCAGTTTGCTAACACTCTTTTCGTGGAATCTGCAAAGTGATATTTGGGAGCCTATTGGGGCTCATGGTGATAAAGGAATATCCTCACATAATAACTAAAGAGAAGCTTTCTGAGAAACTGCATTGCCATGTGTGAATGCAACTCACAGAGTTACACGTTTCTCTTCAGTGATCAGTTTGTTAGCACAGTTTTCTGGAAATCTGCAATTAGATACTTCATAGCGCAATGAACATTACAGTGACAAAGGAAATATCCAGATGAAAACTAGAAAGAAGCTTTCTTAGAAACTTCTTGGTGATGTGTGAATTCATCTCACAGAGTTACACTTATGTTTCGTGGAGCAGTCCATTAACACTGTCTTTGGGGAAACTGAGAAGGGCTTCTTTGGATCACATTGAGGCCTACGCTGATAAAGGAAATTTCATCCGTTCAAAACGTGAAAGAAGCATTCTGAGAAACTTCTTTCTGATCTGTGAGTTCATCTCACAGAGTTACAATCTCTGCCTCAAGAAGCAGTTTGCTAACACTCTTTTCGTGGAATCTGCAAAGTGATATTTGGGAGCCTATTGGGGCTCATGGTGATAAAGGAAATATCCTCACATAATAACTAAAGAGAAGCTTTCTGAGAAACTGCATTGCCATGTGTGAATGCAACTCACAGAGTTACACGTTTCTCTTCAGTGATCAGTTTGTTAGCACAGTTTTCTGGAAATCTGCAATTAGATACTTCATAGCGCAATGAACATTACAGTGACAAAGGAAATATCCACAGATGAAAACTAGAAAGAAGCTTTCTTAGAAACTTCTTGGTGATGTGTGAATTCATCTCACAGAGTTACACTTATGTTTCGTGGAACAGTCCATTAACACTGTCTTTGGGGAAACTGAGAAGGGCTTCTTTGGATCACATTGAGGCCTACGCTGATAAAGGAAATTTCCTCCGTTCAAAACGTGAAAGAAGCTTTCTGAGAAACTTCTTTCTGATCTGTGAGTTCATCTCACAGAGTTACAACCTCTGCCTCAAGAAGCAGTTTGCTAACACTCTTTTCGTGGAAACTGCAAAGTGATATTTGGGAGCCTATTGGGGCTCATGGTGATAAAGGAATATCCTCACATAATAACTAAAGAGAAGCTTTCTGAGAAACTGAATTGCCATGTGTGAATGCAACTCACAGAGTTACACGTTTCTCTTCAGTGATCAGTTTGTTAGCACAGTTTTCTGGAAATCTGCAATTAGATACTTCATAGCGCAATGAACATTACAGTGACAAAGGAAATATCCAGATGAAAACTAGAAAGAAGCTTTCTTAGAAACTTCTTGGTGATGTGTGAATTCATCTCACAGAGTTACACTTATGTTTCGTGGAGCAGTCCATTAACACTGTCTTTGGGGAAACTGAGAAGGGCTTCTTTGGATCACATTGAGGCCTACGCTGATAAAGGAAATTTCATCCGTTCAAAACGTGAAAGAAGCATTCTGAGAAACTTCTTTCTGATCTGTGAGTTCATCTCACAGAGTTACAATCTCTGCCTCAAGAAGCAGTTTGCTAACACTCTTTTCGTGGAATCTGCAAAGTGATATTTGGGAGCCTATTGGGGCTCATGGTGATAAAGGAAATATCCTCACATAATAACTAAAGAGAAGCTTTCTGAGAAACTGCATTGCCATGTGTGAATGCAACTCACAGAGTTACACGTTTCTCTTCAGTGATCAGTTTGTTAGCACAGTTTTCTGGAAATCTGCAATTAGATACTTCATAGCGCAATGAACATTACAGTGACAAAGGAAATATCCAGATGAAAACTAGAAAGAAGCTTTCTTAGAAACTTCTTGGTGATGTGTGAATTCATCTCACAGAGTTACACTTATGTTTCGTGGAGCAGTCCATTAACACTGTCTTTGGGGAAACTGAGAAGGGCTTCTTTGGATCACATTGAGGCCTACGCTGATAAAGGAAATTTCATCCGTTCAAAACGTGAAAGAAGCTTTCTGAGAAACTTCTTTCTGATCTGTGAGTTCATCTCACAGAGTTACAATCTCTGCCTCAAGAAGCAGTTTGCTAACACTCTTTTCGTGGAATCTGCAAAGTGATATTTGGGAGCCTATTGGGGCTCATGGTGATAAAGGAAATATCCTCACATAATAACTAAAGAGAAGCTTTCTGAGAAACTGCATTGCCATGTGTGAATGCAACTCACAGAGTTACACGTTTCTCTTCAGTGATCAGTTTGTTAGCACAGTTTTCTGGAAATCTGCAATTAGATACTTCATAGCGCAATGAACATTACAGTGACAAAGGAAATATCCAGATGAAAACTAGAAAGAAGCTTTCTTAGAAACTTCTTGGTGATGTGTGAATTCATCTCACAGAGTTACACTTATGTTTCGTGGAACAGTCCATTAACACTGTCTTTGGGGAAACTGAGAAGGGCTTCTTTGGATCACATTGAGGCCTACGCTGATAAAGGAAATTTCATCCGTTCAAAACGTGAAAGAAGCTTTCTGAGAAACTTCTTTCTGATCTGTGAGTTCATCTCACAGAGTTACAATCTCTGCCTCAAGAAGCAGTTTGCTAACACTCTTTTCGTGGAATCTGCAAAGTGATATTTGGGAGCCTATTGGGGCTCATGGTGATAAAGGAATTATCCTCACATAATAACTAAAGAGAAGCTTTCTGAGAAACTGCATTGCCATGTGTGAATGCAACTCACAGAGTTACACGTTTCTCTTCAGTGATCAGTTTGTTAGCACAGTTTTCTGGAAATCTGCAATTAGATACTTCATAGCGCAATGAACATTACAGTGACAAAGGAAATATCCACAGATGAAAACTAGAAAGAAGCTTTCTTAGAAACTTCTTGGTGATGTGTGAATTCATCTCACAGAGTTACACTTATGTTTCGTGGAACAGTCCATTAACACTGTCTTTGGGGAAACTGAGAAGGGCTTCTTTGGATCACATTGAGGCCTACGCTGATAAAGGAAATTTCCTCCGTTCAAAACGTGAAAGAAGCTTTCTGAGAAACTTCTTTCTGATCTGTGAGTTCATCTCACAGAGTTACAACCTCTGCCTCAAGAAGCAGTTTGCTAACACTCTTTTCGTGGAAACTGCAAAGTGATATTTGGGAGCCTATTGGGGCCCATGGTGATAAAGGAATTATCCTCACATAATAACTAAAGAGAAGCTTTCTGAGAAACTGCATTGCCATGTGTGAATGCAACTCACAGAGTTACACGTTTCTCTTCAGTGATCAGTTTGTTAGCACAGTTTTCTGGAAATCTGCAATTAGATACTTCATAGCGCAATGAACATTACAGTGACAAAGGAAATATCCAGATGAAAACTAGAAAGAAGCTTTCTTAGAAACTTCTTGGTGATGTGTGAATTCATCTCACAGAGTTACACTTATGTTTCGTGGAGCAGTCCATTAACACTGTCTTTGGGGAAACTGAGAAGGGCTTCTTTGGATCACATTGAGGCCTACGCTGATAAAGGAAATTTCATCCGTTCAAAACGTGAAAGAAGCTTTCTGAGAAACTTCTTTCTGATCTGTGAGTTCATCTCACAGAGTTACAACCTCTGCCTCAAGAAGCAGTTTGCTAACACTCTTTTCGTGGAATCTGCAAAGTGATATTTGGGAGCATATTGGGGCCCATGGTGATAAAGGAATTATCCTCACATAATAACTAAAGAGAAGCTTTCTGAGAAACTGCATTGCCATGTGTGAATGCAACTCACAGAGTTACACGTTTCTCTTCAGTGATCAGTTTGTTAGCACAGTTTTCTGGAAATCTGCAATTAGATACTTCATAGCGCAATGAACATTACAGTGACAAAGGAAATATCCAGATGAAAACTAGAAAGAAGCTTTCTTAGAAACTTCTTGGTGATGTGTGAATTCATCTCACAGAGTTACACTTATGTTTCGTGGAACAGTCCATTAACACTGTCTTTGGGGAAACTGAGAAGGGCTTCTTTGGATCACATTGAGGCCTACGCTGATAAAGGAAATTTCATCCGTTCAAAACGTGAAAGAAGCTTTCTGAGAAACTTCTTTCTGATCTGTGAGTTCATCTCACAGAGTTACAATCCTCTGCCTCAAGAAGCAGTTTGCTAACACTCTTTTCGTGGAATCTGCAAAGTGATATTTGGGAGCCTATTGGGGCCCATGGTGATAAAGGAATTATCCTCACATAATAACTAAAGAGAAGCTTTCTGAGAAACTGAATTGCCATGTGTGAATGCAACTCACAGAGTTACACGTTTCTCTTCAGTGATCAGTTTGTTAGCACAGTTTTCTGGAAATCTGCAATTAGATACTTCATAGCGCAATGAACATTACAGTGACAAAGGAAATATCCACAGATGAAAACTAGAAAGAAGCTTTCTTAGAAACTTCTTGGTGATGTGTGAATTCATCTCACAGAGTTACACTTATGTTTCGTGGAACAGTCCATTAACACTGTCTTTGGGGAAACTGAGAAGGGCTTCTTTGGATCACATTGAGGCCTACGCTGATAAAGGAAATTTCCTCCGTTCAAAACGTGAAAGAAGCTTTCTGAGAAACTTCTTTCTGATCTGTGAGTTCATCTCACAGAGTTACAACCTCTGCCTCAAGAAGCAGTTTGCTAACACTCTTTTCGTGGAATCTGCAAAGTGATATTTGGGAGCCTATTGGGGCCCATGGTGATAAAGGAATTATCCTCACATAATAACTAAAGAGAAGCTTTCTGAGAAACTGAATTGCCATGTGTGAATGCAACTCACAGAGTTACACGTTTCTCTTCAGTGATCAGTTTGTTAGCACAGTTTTCTGGAAATCTGCAATTAGATACTTCATAGCGCAATGAACATTACAGTGACAAAGGAAATATCCAGATGAAAACTAGAAAGAAGCTTTCTGAGAAACTTCTTTCTGATCTGTGAGTTCATCTCACAGAGTTACAACCTCTGCCTCAAGAAGCAGTTTGCTAACACTCTTTTCGTGGAAACTGCAAAATGATATTTGGGAGCATATTGGGGCCCATGGTGATAAAGGTATTATCCTCACATAATAACTAAAGAGAAGCTTTCTGAGAAACTGCATTGCCATGTGTGAATGCAACTCACAGAGTTACACGTTTCTCTTCAGTGATCAGTTTGTTAGCACAGTTTTCTGGAAATCTGCAATTAGATACTTCATAGCGCAATGAACATTACAGTGACAAAGGATATATCCAGATGAAAACTAGAAGGAAGCTTTCTAAGAAACTTCTTGGTGATGTGTGAATTCATCTCACAGAGTTACACTTATGATTCGTGGAGCAGTCCATTAACACTGTCTTTGGGGAAACTGAGAAGGGCTTCTTTGGATCACATTGAGGCCTACGCTGATAAAGGAAATTTCATCCGTTCAAAACGTGAAAGAAGCATTCTGAGAAACTTCTTTCTGATCTGTGAGTTACATCTCACAGAGTTACAATCTCTGCCTCAAGAAGCAGTTTGCTAACACTCTTTTCGTGGAATCTGCAAAGTGATATTTGGGAGCCTATTGGGGCTCATGGTGATAAAGGAAATATCCTCACATAATAACTAAAGAGAAGCTTTCTGAGAAACTGCATTGCCATGTGTGAATGCAACTCACAGAGTTACACGTTTCTCTTCAGTGATCAGTTTGTTAGCACAGTTTTCTGGAAATCTGCAATTAGATACTTCATAGCGCAATGAACATTACAGTGACAAAGGAAATATCCACAGATGAAAACTAGAAAGAAGCTTTCTTAGAAACTTCTTGGTGATGTGTGAATTCATCTCACAGAGTTACACTTATGTTTCGTGGAACAGTGCATTAACACTGTCTTTGGGGAAACTGAGAAGGGCTTCTTTGGATCACATTGAGGCCTACGCTGATAAAGGAAATTTCATCCGTTCAAAACGTGAAAGAAGCTTTCTGAGAAACTTCTTTCTGATCTGTGAGTTCATCTCACAGAGTTACAACCTCTGCCTCAAGAAGCAGTTTGCTAACACTCTTTTCGTGGAATCTGCAAAGTGATATTTGGGAGCCTATTGGGGCCCATGGTGATAAAGGAATTATCCTCACATAATAACTAAAGAGAAGCTTTCTGAGAAACTGAATTGCCATGTGTGAATGCAACTCACAGAGTTACACGTTTCTCTTCAGTGATCAGTTTGTTAGCACAGTTTTCTGGAAATCTGCAATTAGATACTTCATAGCGCAATGAACATTACAGTGACAAAGGAAATATCCAGATGAAAACTAGAAAGAAGCTTTCTTAGAAACTTCTTGGTGATGTGTGAATTCATCTCACAGAGTTACACTTATGTTTCGTGGAGCAGTCCATTAACACTGTCTTTGGGGAAACTGAGAAGGGCTTCTTTGGATCACATTGAGGCCTACGCTGAAAAGGAAATTTCATCCGTTCAAAACGTGAAAGAAGCATTCTGAGAAACTTCTTTCTGATCTGTGAGTTCATCTCACAGAGTTACAATCTCTGCCTCAAGAAGCAGTTTGCTAAAACTCTTTTCATGGAATCTGCAAAGTGATATTTGGGAGCCTATTGGGGCTCATGGTGATAAAGGAAATATCCTCACATAATAACTAAAGAGAAGCTTTCTGAGAAACTGCATTGCCATGTGTGAATGCAACTCACAGAGTTACACGTTTCTCTTCAGTGATCAGTTTGTTAGCACAGTTTTCTGGAAATCTGCAATTAGATACTACATAGCGCAATGAACATTACAGTGACAAAGGAAATATCCACAGATGAAAACTAGAAAGAAGCTTTCTGAGAAACTTCTTTCTGATCTGTGAGTTCATCTCACAGAGTTACAACCTCTGCCTCAAGAAGCAGTTTGCTAACACTCTTTTCGTGGAAACTGCAAAGTGATATTTGGGAGCATATTGGGGCCCATGGTGATAAAGGAATTATCCTCACATAATAACTAAAGAGAAGCTTTCTGAGAAACTGCATTGCCATGTGTGAATGCAACTCACAGAGTTACACGTTTCTCTTCAGTGATCAGTTTGTTAGCACAGTTTTCTGGAAATCTGCAATTAGATACTTCATAGCGCAATGAACATTACAGTGACAAAGGAAATATCCAGATGAAAACTAGAAAGAAGCTTTCTTAGAAACTTCTTGGTGATGTGTGAATTCATCTCACAGAGTTACACTTATGTTTCGTGGAGCAGTCCATTAACACTGTCTTTGGGGAAACTGAGAAGGGCTTCTTTGGATCACATTGAGGCCTACGCTGATAAAGGAAATTTCATCCGTTCAAAACGTGAAAGAAGCTTTCTGAGAAACTTCTTTCTGATCTGTGAGTTCATCTCACAGAGTTACAATCTCTGCCTCAAGAAGCAGTTTGCTAACACTCTTTTCGTGGAATCTGCAAAGTGATATTTGGGAGCCTATTGGGGCTCATGGTGATAAAGGAATATCCTCACATAATAACTAAAGAGAAGCTTTCTGAGAAACTGCATTGCCATGTGTGAATGCAACTCACAGAGTTACACGTTTCTCTTCAGTGATCAGTTTGTTAGCACAGTTTTCTGGAAATCTGCAATTAGATACTTCATAGCGCAATGAACATTACAGTGACAAAGGAAATATCCAGATGAAAACTAGAAAGAAGCTTTCTTAGAAACTTCTTGGTGATGTGTGAATTCATCTCACAGAGTTACACTTATGTTTCGTGGAACAGTCCATTAACACTGTCTTTGGGGAAACTGAGAAGGGCTTCTTTGGATCACATTGAGGCCTACGCTGATAAAGGAAATTTCCTCCGTTCAAAACGTGAAAGAAGCTTTCTGAGAAACTTCTTTCTGATCTGTGAGTTCATCTCACAGAGTTACAACCTCTGCCTCAAGAAGCAGTTTGCTAACACTCTTTTCGTGGAAACTGCAAAGTGATATTTGGGAGCCTATTGGGGCCCATGGTGATAAAGGAATTATCCTCACATAATAACTAAAGAGAAGCTTTCTGAGAAACTGAATTGCCATGTGTGAATGCAACTCACAGAGTTACACGTTTCTCTTCAGTGATCAGTTTGTTAGCACAGTTTTCTGGAAATCTGCAATTAGATACTTCATAGCGCAATGAACATTACAGTGACAAAGGAAATATCCAGATGAAAACTAGAAAGAAGCTTTCTTAGAAACTTCTTGGTGATGTGTGAATTCATCTCACAGAGTTACACTTATGTTTCGTGGAGCAGTCCATTAACACTGTCTTTGGGGAAACTGAGAAGGGCTTCTTTGGATCACATTGAGGCCTACGCTGATAAAGGAAATTTCATCCGTTCAAAACGTGAAAGAAGCATTCTGAGAAACTTCTTTCTGATCTGTGAGTACATCTCACAGAGTTACAATCTCTGCCTCAAGAAGCAGTTTGCTAACACTCTTTTCGTGGAATCTGCAAAGTGATATTTGGGAGCCTATTGGGGCTCATGGTGATAAAGGAAATATCCTCACATAATAACTAAAGAGAAGCTTTCTGAGAAACTGCATTGCCATGTGTGAATGCAACTCACAGAGTTACACGTTTCTCTTCAGTGATCAGTTTGTTAGCACAGTTTTCTGGAAATCTGCAATTAGATACTTCATAGCGCAATGAACATTACAGTGACAAAGGAAATATCCACAGATGAAAACTAGAAAGAAGCTTTCTTAGAAACTTCTTGGTGATGTGTGAATTCATCTCACAGAGTTACACTTATGTTTCGTGGAACAGTCCATTAACACTGTCTTTGGGGAAACTGAGAAGGGCTTCTTTGGATCACATTGAGGCCTACGCTGATAAAGGAAATTTCATCCGTTCAAAACGTGAAAGAAGCTTTCTGAGAAACTTCTTTCTGATCTGTGAGTTCATCTCACAGAGTTACAATCTCTGCCTCAAGAAGCAGTTTGCTAACACTCTTTTCGTGGAATCTGCAAAGTGATATTTGGGAGCCTATTGGGGCTCATGGTGATAAAGGAAATATCCTCACATAATAACTAAAGAGAAGCTTTCTGAGAAACTGAATTGCCATGTGTGAATGCAACTCACAGAGTTACACGTTTCTCTTCAGTGATCAGTTTGTTAGCACAGTTTTCTGGAAATCTGCAATTAGATACTTCATAGCGCAATGAACATTACAGTGACAAAGGAAATATCCAGATGAAAACTAGAAAGAAGCTTTCTTAGAAACTTCTTGGTGATGTGTGAATTCATCTCACAGAGTTACACTTATGTTTCGTGGAGCAGTCCATTAACACTGTCTTTGGGGAAACTGAGAAGGGCTTCTTTGGATCACATTGAGGCCTACGCTGATAAAGGAAATTTCATCCGTTCAAAACGTGAAAGAAGCTTTCTGAGAAACTTCTTTCTGATCTGTGAGTTCATCTCACAGAGTTACAACCTCTGCCTCAAGAAGCAGTTTGCTAACACTCTTTTCGTGGAAATCTGCAAAGTGATATTTGGGAGCCTATTGGGGCTCATGGTGATAAAGGAATTATCCTCACACAATAACTAAAGAGAAGCTTTCGGAGAAACTGCATTGCCATGTGTGAATGCAACTCACAGAGTTACACGTTTCTCTTCAGTGATCAGTTTGTTAGCACAGTTTTCTGGAAATCTGCAATTAGATACTTCATAGCGCAATGAACATTACAGTGACAAAGGAAATATCCAGATGAAAACTAGAAAGAAGCTTTCTTAGAAACTTCTTGGTGATGTGTGAATTCATCTCACAGAGTTACACTTATGTTTCGTGGAGCAGTCCATTAACACTGTCTTTGGGGAAACTGAGAAGGGCTTCTTTGGATCACATTGAGGCCTACGCTGATAAAGGAAATTTCCTCCGTTCAAAACGTGAAAGAAGCTTTCTGAGAAACTTCTTTCTGATCTGTGAGTTCATCTCACAGAGTTACAACCTCTGCCTCAAGAAGCAGTTTGCTAACACTCTTTTCGTGGAATCTGCAAAGTGATATTTGGGAGCCTATTGGGGCCCATGGTGATAAAGGAATTATCCTCACATAATAACTAAAGAGAAGCTTTCTGAGAAACTGCATTGCCATGTGTGAATGCAACTCACAGAGTTACACGTTTCTCTTCAGTGATCAGTTTGTTAGCACAGTTTTCTGGAAATCTGCAATTAGATACTTCATAGCGCAATGAACATTACAGTGACAAAGGAAATATCCAGATGAAAACTAGAAAGAAGCTTTCTTAGAAACTTCTTGGTGATGTGTGAATTCATCTCACAGAGTTACACTTATGTTTCGTGGAGCAGTCCATTAACACTGTCTTTGGGGAAACTGAGAAGGGCTTCTTTGGATCACATTGAGGCCTACGCTGATAAAGGAAATTTCATCCGTTCAAAACGTGAAAGAAGCATTTCTGAGAAACTTCTTTCTGATCTGTGAGTTCATCTCACAGAGTTACAATCTCTGCCTCAAGAAGCAGTTTGCTAACACTCTTTTCGTGGAATCTGCAAAGTGATATTTGGGAGCCTATTGGGGCTCATGGTGATAAAGGAAATATCCTCACATAATAACTAAAGAGAAGCTTTCTGAGAAACTGCATTGCCATGTGTGAATGCAACTCACAGAGTTACACGTTTCTCTTCAGTGATCAGTTTGTTAGCACAGTTTTCTGGAAATCTGCAATTAGATACTTCATAGCGCAATGAACATTACAGTGACAAAGGAAATATCCACAGATGAAAACTAGAAAGAAGCTTTCTTAGAAACTTCTTGGTGATGTGTGAATTCATCTCACAGAGTTACACTTATGTTTCGTGGAACAGTCCATTAACACTGTCTTTGGGGAAACTGAGAAGGGCTTCTTTGGATCACATTGAGGCCTACGCTGATAAAGGAAATTTCCTCCGTTCAAAACGTGAAAGAAGCTTTCTGAGAAACTTCTTTCTGATCTGTGAGTTCATCTCACAGAGTTACAACCTCTGCCTCAAGAAGCAGTTTGCTAACACTCTTTTCGTGGAAACTGCAAAGTGATATTTGGGAGCATATTGGGGCCCATGGTGATAAAGGAATTATCCTCACATAATAACTAAAGAGAAGCTTTCTGAGAAACTGCATTGCCATGTGTGAATGCAACTCACAGAGTTACACGTTTCTCTTCAGTGATCAGTTTGTTAGCACAGTTTTCTGGAAATCTGCAATTAGATACTTCATAGCGCAATGAACATTACAGTGACAAAGGAAATATCCAGATGAAAACTAGAAAGAAGCTTTCTTAGAAACTTCTTGGTGATGTGTGAATTCATCTCACAGAGTTACACTTATGTTTCGTGGAGCAGTCCATTAACACTGTCTTTGGGGAAACTGAGAAGGGCTTCTTTGGATCACATTGAGGCCTACGCTGATAAAGGAAATTTCATCCGTTCAAAACGTGAAAGAAGCATTTCTGAGAAACTTCTTTCTGATCTGTGAGTACATCTCACAGAGTTACAATCTCTGCCTCAAGAAGCAGTTTGCTAACACTCTTTTCGTGGAATCTGCAAAGTGATATTTGGGAGCCTATTGGGGCTCATGGTGATAAAGGAAATATCCTCACATAATAACTAAAGAGAAGCTTTCTGAGAAACTGCATTGCCATGTGTGAATGCAACTCACAGAGTTACACGTTTCTCTTCAGTGATCAGTTTGTTAGCACAGTTTTCTGGAAATCTGCAATTAGATACTTCATAGCGCAATGAACATTACAGTGACAAAGGAAATATCCACAGATGAAAACTAGAAAGAAGCTTTCTTAGAAACTTCTTGGTGATGTGTGAATTCATCTCACAGAGTTACACTTATGTTTCGTGGAACAGTCCATTAACACTGTCTTTGGGGAAACTGAGAAGGGCTTCTTTGGATCACATTGAGGCCTACGCTGATAAAGGAAATTTCATCCGTTCAAAACGTGAAAGAAGCTTTCTGAGAAACTTCTTTCTGATCTGTGAGTTCATCTCACAGAGTTACAACCTCTGCCTCAAGAAGCAGTTTGCTAACACTCTTTTCGTGGAAACTGCAAAGTGATATTTGGGAGCATATTGGGGCCCATGGTGATAAAGGAATTATCCTCACATAATAACTAAAGAGAAGCTTTCTGAGAAACTGCATTGCCATGTGTGAATGCAACTCACAGAGTTACACGTTTCTCTTCAGTGATCAGTTTGTTAGCACAGTTTTCTGGAAATCTGCAATTAGATACTTCATAGCGCAATGAACATTACAGTGACAAAGGAAATATCCACAGATGAAAACTAGAAAGAAGCTTTCTTAGAAACTTCTTGGTGATGTGTGAATTCATCTCACAGAGTTACACTTATGTTTCGTGGAGCAGTCCATTAACACTGTCTTTGGGGAAACTGAGAAGGGCTTCTTTGGATCACATTGAGGCCTACGCTGATAAAGGAAATTTCATCCGTTCAAAACGTGAAAGAAGCTTTCTGAGAAACTTCTTTCTGATCTGTGAGTTCATCTCACAGAGTTACAATCTCTGCCTCAAGAAGCAGTTTGCTAACACTCTTTTCGTGGAATCTGCAAAGTGATATTTGGGAGCCTATTGGGGCTCATGGTGATAAAGGAATATCCTCACATAATAACTAAAGAGAAGCTTTCTGAGAAACTGCATTGCCATGTGTGAATGCAACTCACAGAGTTACACGTTTCTCTTCAGTGATCAGTTTGTTAGCACAGTTTTCTGGAAATCTGCAATTAGATACTTCATAGCGCAATGAACATTACAGTGACAAAGGAAATATCCACAGATGAAAACTAGAAAGAAGCTTTCTTAGAAACTTCTTGGTGATGTGTGAATTCATCTCACAGAGTTACACTTATGTTTCGTGGAGCAGTCCATTAACACTGTCTTTGGGGAAACTGAGAAGGGCTTCTTTGGATCACATTGAGGCCTACGCTGATAAAGGAAATTTCATCCGTTCAAAACGTGAAAGAAGCTTTCTGAGAAACTTCTTTCTGATCTGTGAGTTCATCTCACAGAGTTACAATCTCTGCCTCAAGAAGCAGTTTGCTAACACTCTTTTCGTGGAATCTGCAAAGTGATATTTGGGAGCCTATTGGGGCTCATGGTGATAAAGGAATATCCTCACATAATAACTAAAGAGAAGCTTTCTGAGAAACTGCATTGCCATGTGTGAATGCAACTCACAGAGTTACACGTTTCTCTTCAGTGATCAGTTTGTTAGCACAGTTTTCTGGAAATCTGCAATTAGATACTTCATAGCGCAATGAACATTACAGTGACAAAGGAAATATCCACAGATGAAAACTAGAAAGAAGCTTTCTTAGAAACTTCTTGGTGATGTGTGAATTCATCTCACAGAGTTACACTTATGTTTCGTGGAACAGTCCATTAACACTGTCTTTGGGGAAACTGAGAAGGGCTTCTTTGGATCACATTGAGGCCTACGCTGATAAAGGAAATTTCATCCGTTCAAAACGTGAAAGAAGCTTTCTGAGAAACTTCTTTCTGATCTGTGAGTTCATCTCACAGAGTTACAACCTCTGCCTCAAGAAGCAGTTTGCTAACACTCTTTTCGTGGAATCTGCAAAGTGATATTTGGGAGCCTATTGGGGCCCATGGTGATAAAGGAATTATCCTCACATAATAACTAAAGAGAAGCTTTCTGAGAAACTGAATTGCCATGTGTGAATGCAACTCACAGAGTTACACGTTTCTCTTCAGTGATCAGTTTGTTAGCACAGTTTTCTGGAAATCTGCAATTAGATACTTCATAGCGCAATGAACATTACAGTGACAAAGGAAATATCCAGATGAAAACTAGAAAGAAGCTTTCTTAGAAACTTCTTGGTGATGTGTGAATTCATCTCACAGAGTTACACTTATGTTTCGTGGAACAGTCCATTAACACTGTCTTTGGGGAAACTGAGAAGGGCTTCTTTGGATCACATTGAGGCCTACGCTGATAAAGGAAATTTCATCCGTTCAAAACGTGAAAGAAGCTTTCTGAGAAACTTCTTTCTGATCTGTGAGTTCATCTCACAGAGTTACAATCTCTGCCTCAAGAAGCAGTTTGCTAACACTCTTTTCGTGGAATCTGCAAAGTGATATTTGGGAGCCTATTGGGGCTCATGGTGATAAAGGAATATCCTCACATAATAACTAAAGAGAAGCTTTCTGAGAAACTGAATTGCCATGTGTGAATGCAACTCACAGAGTTACACGTTTCTCTTCAGTGATCAGTTTGTTAGCACAGTTTTCTGGAAATCTGCAATTAGATACTTCATAGCGCAATGAACATTACAGTGACAAAGGAAATATCCAGATGAAAACTAGAAAGAAGCTTTCTTAGAAACTTCTTGGTGATGTGTGAATTCATCTCACAGAGTTACACTTATGTTTCGTGGAGCAGTCCATTAACACTGTCTTTGGGGAAACTGAGAAGGGCTTCTTTGGATCACATTGAGGCCTACGCTGATAAAGGAAATTTCATCCGTTCAAAACGTGAAAGAAGCTTTCTGAGAAACTTCTTTCTGATCTGTGAGTTCATCTCACAGAGTTACAATCTCTGCCTCAAGAAGCAGTTTGCTAACACTCTTTTCGTGGAATCTGCAAAGTGATATTTGGGAGCCTATTGGGGCTCATGGTGATAAAGGAATATCCTCACATAATAACTAAAGAGAAGCTTTCTGAGAAACTGCATTGCCATGTGTGAATGCAACTCACAGAGTTACACGTTTCTCTTCAGTGATCAGTTTGTTAGCACAGTTTTCTGGAAATCTGCAATTAGATACTTCATAGCGCAATGAACATTACAGTGACAAAGGAAATATCCAGATGAAAACTAGAAAGAAGCTTTCTTAGAAACTTCTTGGTGATGTGTGAATTCATCTCACAGAGTTACACTTATGTTTCGTGGAACAGTCCATTAACACTGTCTTTGGGGAAACTGAGAAGGGCTTCTTTGGATCACATTGAGGCCTACGCTGATAAAGGAAATTTCATCCGTTCAAAACGTGAAAGAAGCTTTCTGAGAAACTTCTTTCTGATCTGTGAGTTCATCTCACAGAGTTACAATCTCTGCCTCAAGAAGCAGTTTGCTAACACTCTTTTCGTGGAATCTGCAAAGTGATATTTGGGAGCCTATTGGGGCTCATGGTGATAAAGGAAATATCCTCACATAATAACTAAAGAGAAGCTTTCTGAGAAACTGAATTGCCATGTGTGAATGCAACTCACAGAGTTACACGTTTCTCTTCAGTGATCAGTTTGTTAGCACAGTTTTCTGGAAATCTGCAATTAGATACTTCATAGCGCAATGAACATTACAGTGACAAAGGAAATATCCAGATGAAAACTAGAAAGAAGCTTTCTTAGAAACTTCTTGGTGATGTGTGAATTCATCTCACAGAGTTACACTTATGTTTCGTGGAACAGTCCATTAACACTGTCTTTGGGGAAACTGAGAAGGGCTTCTTTGGATCACATTGAGGCCTACGCTGATAAAGGAAATTTCATCCGTTCAAAACGTGAAAGAAGCTTTCTGAGAAACTTCTTTCTGATCTGTGAGTTCATCTCACAGAGTTACAATCCTCTGCCTCAAGAAGCAGTTTGCTAACACTCTTTTCGTGGAATCTGCAAAGTGATATTTGGGAGCCTATTGGGGCTCATGGTGATAAAGGAAATATCCTCACATAATAACTAAAGAGAAGCTTTCTGAGAAACTGAATTGCCATGTGTGAATGCAACTCACAGAGTTACACGTTTCTCTTCAGTGATCAGTTTGTTAGCACAGTTTTCTGGAAATCTGCAATTAGATACTTCATAGCGCAATGAACATTACAGTGACAAAGGAAATATCCAGATGAAAACTAGAAAGAAGCTTTCTTAGAAACTTCTTGGTGATGTGTGAATTCATCTCACAGAGTTACACTTATGTTTCGTGGAGCAGTCCATTAACACTGTCTTTGGGGAAACTGAGAAGGGCTTCTTTGGATCACATTGAGGCCTACGCTGATAAAGGAAATTTCATCCGTTCAAAACGTGAAAGAAGCTTTCTGAGAAACTTCTTTCTGATCTGTGAGTTCATCTCACAGAGTTACAATCTCTGCCTCAAGAAGCAGTTTGCTAACACTCTTTTCGTGGAATCTGCAAAGTGATATTTGGGAGCCTATTGGGGCTCATGGTGATAAAGGAAATATCCTCACATAATAACTAAAGAGAAGCTTTCTGAGAAACTGCATTGCCATGTGTGAATGCAACTCACAGAGTTACACGTTTCTCTTCAGTGATCAGTTTGTTAGCACAGTTTTCTGGAAATCTGCAATTAGATACTTCATAGCGCAATGAACATTACAGTGACAAAGGAAATATCCACAGATGAAAACTAGAAAGAAGCTTTCTTAGAAACTTCTTGGTGATGTGTGAATTCATCTCACAGAGTTACACTTATGTTTCGTGGAGCAGTCCATTAACACTGTCTTTGGGGAAACTGAGAAGGGCTTCTTTGGATCACATTGAGGCCTACGCTGATAAAGGAAATTTCATCCGTTCAAAACGTGAAAGAAGCTTTCTGAGAAACTTCTTTCTGATCTGTGAGTTCATCTCACAGAGTTACAATCTCTGCCTCAAGAAGCAGTTTGCTAACACTCTTTTCGTGGAATCTGCAAAGTGATATTTGGGAGCCTATTGGGGCTCATGGTGATAAAGGAATATCCTCACATAATAACTAAAGAGAAGCTTTCTGAGAAACTGCATTGCCATGTGTGAATGCAACTCACAGAGTTACACGTTTCTCTTCAGTGATCAGTTTGTTAGCACAGTTTTCTGGAAATCTGCAATTAGATACTTCATAGCGCAATGAACATTACAGTGACAAAGGAAATATCCAGATGAAAACTAGAAAGAAGCTTTCTTAGAAACTTCTTGGTGATGTGTGAATTCATCTCACAGAGTTACACTTATGTTTCGTGGAACAGTCCATTAACACTGTCTTTGGGGAAACTGAGAAGGGCTTCTTTGGATCACATTGAGGCCTACGCTGATAAAGGAAATTTCATCCGTTCAAAACGTGAAAGAAGCTTTCTGAGAAACTTCTTTCTGATCTGTGAGTTCATCTCACAGAGTTACAATCCTCTGCCTCAAGAAGCAGTTTGCTAACACTCTTTTCGTGGAATCTGCAAAGTGATATTTGGGAGCCTATTGGGGCTCATGGTGATAAAGGAAATATCCTCACATAATAACTAAAGAGAAGCTTTCTGAGAAACTGAATTGCCATGTGTGAATGCAACTCACAGAGTTACACGTTTCTCTTCAGTGATCAGTTTGTTAGCACAGTTTTCTGGAAATCTGCAATTAGATACTTCATAGCGCAATGAACATTACAGTGACAAAGGAAATATCCAGATGAAAACTAGAAAGAAGCTTTCTTAGAAACTTCTTGGTGATGTGTGAATTCATCTCACAGAGTTACACTTATGTTTCGTGGAGCAGTCCATTAACACTGTCTTTGGGGAAACTGAGAAGGGCTTCTTTGGATCACATTGAGGCCTACGCTGATAAAGGAAATTTCATCCGTTCAAAACGTGAAAGAAGCTTCTGAGAAACTTCTTTCTGATCTGTGAGTTCATCTCACAGAGTTACAATCTCTGCCTCAAGAAGCAGTTTGCTAACACTCTTTTCGTGGAAACTGCAAAGTGATATTTGGGAGCCTATTGGGGCTCATGGTGATAAAGGAATATCCTCACATAATAACTAAAGAGAAGCTTTCTGAGAAACTGCATTGCCATGTGTGAATGCAACTCACAGAGTTACACGTTTCTCTTCAGTGATCAGTTTGTTAGCACAGTTTTCTGGAAATCTGCAATTAGATACTTCATAGCGCAATGAACATTACAGTGACAAAGGAAATATCCAGATGAAAACTAGAAAGAAGCTTTCTTAGAAACTTCTTGGTGATGTGTGAATTCATCTCACAGAGTTACACTTATGTTTCGTGGAAGCAGTCCATTAACACTGTCTTTGGGGAAACTGAGAAGGGCTTCTTTGGATCACATTGAGGCCTACGCTGATAAAGGAAATTTCATCCGTTCAAAACGTGAAAGAAGCTTTCTGAGAAACTTCTTTCTGATCTGTGAGTTCATCTCACAGAGTTACAACCTCTGCCTCAAGAAGCAGTTTGCTAACACTCTTTTCGTGGAAATCTGCAAAGTGATATTTGGGAGCCTATTGGGGCCCATGGTGATAAAGGAATTATCCTCACATAATAACTAAAGAGAAGCTTTCTGAGAAACTGAATTGCCATGTGTGAATGCAACTCACAGAGTTACACGTTTCTCTTCAGTGATCAGTTTGTTAGCACAGTTTTCTGGAAATCTGCAATTAGATACTTCATAGCGCAATGAACATTACAGTGACAAAGGAAATATCCAGATGAAAACTAGAAAGAAGCTTTCTTAGAAACTTCTTGGTGATGTGTGAATTCATCTCACAGAGTTACACTTATGTTTCGTGGAGCAGTCCATTAACACTGTCTTTGGGGAAACTGAGAAGGGCTTCTTTGGATCACATTGAGGCCTACGCTGATAAAGGAAATTTCATCCGTTCAAAACGTGAAAGAAGCTTTCTGAGAAACTTCTTTCTGATCTGTGAGTTCATCTCACAGAGTTACAATCTCTGCCTCAAGAAGCAGTTTGCTAACACTCTTTTCGTGGAATCTGCAAAGTGATATTTGGGAGCCTATTGGGGCTCATGGTGATAAAGGAATATCCTCACATAATAACTAAAGAGAAGCTTTCTGAGAAACTGCATTGCCATGTGTGAATGCAACTCACAGAGTTACACGTTTCTCTTCAGTGATCAGTTTGTTAGCACAGTTTTCTGGAAATCTGCAATTAGATACTTCATAGCGCAATGAACATTACAGTGACAAAGGAAATATCCACAGATGAAAACTAGAAAGAAGCTTTCTTAGAAACTTCTTGGTGATGTGTGAATTCATCTCACAGAGTTACACTTATGTTTCGTGGAACAGTCCATTAACACTGTCTTTGGGGAAACTGAGAAGGGCTTCTTTGGATCACATTGAGGCCTACGCTGATAAAGGAAATTTCATCCGTTCAAAACGTGAAAGAAGCTTTCTGAGAAACTTCTTTCTGATCTGTGAGTTCATCTCACAGAGTTACAACCTCTGCCTCAAGAAGCAGTTTGCTAACACTCTTTTCGTGGAAACTGCAAAGTGATATTTGGGAGCATATTGGGGCCCATGGTGATAAAGGAATTATCCTCACATAATAACTAAAGAGAAGCTTTCTGAGAAACTGCATTGCCATGTGTGAATGCAACTCACAGAGTTACACGTTTCTCTTCAGTGATCAGTTTGTTAGCACAGTTTTCTGGAAATCTGCAATTAGATACTTCATAGCGCAATGAACATTACAGTGACAAAGGAAATATCCAGATGAAAACTAGAAAGAAGCTTTCTTAGAAACTTCTTGGTGATGTGTGAATTCATCTCACAGAGTTACACTTATGTTTCGTGGAGCAGTCCATTAACACTGTCTTTGGGGAAACTGAGAAGGGCTTCTTTGGATCACATTGAGGCCTACGCTGATAAAGGAAATTTCATCCGTTCAAAACGTGAAAGAAGCTTTCTGAGAAACTTCTTTCTGATCTGTGAGTTCATCTCACAGAGTTACAATCTCTGCCTCAAGAAGCAGTTTGCTAACACTCTTTTCGTGGAACTGCAAAGTGATATTTGGGAGCATATTGGGGCCTCATGGTGATAAAGGAATTATCCTCACATAATAACTAAAGAGAAGCTTTCTGAGAAACTGCATTGCCATGTGTGAATGCAACTCACAGAGTTACACGTTTCTCTTCAGTGATCAGTTTGTTAGCACAGTTTTCTGGAAATCTGCAATTAGATACTTCATAGCGCAATGAACATTACAGTGACAAAGGAAATGTCACAGATGAAAACTGGAAAGAAGCTTTTTTAGAAACTTCTTGGTGATGTGTGAATTCATCTCACAGAGTTACACTTATGTTTCGTGGAACAGTCCATTAACACTGTCTTTGGGGAAACTGAGAAGGGCTTCTTTGGATCACATTGAGGCCTACGCTGATAAAGGAAATTTCATCCGTTCAAAACGTGAAAGAAGCTTTCTGAGAAACTTCTTTCTGATCTGTGAGTTCATCTCACAGAGTTACAACCTCTGCCTCAAGAAGCAGTTTGCTAACACTCTTTTCGTGGAAATCTGCAAAGTGATATTTGGGAGCCTATTGGGGCCCATGGTGATAAAGGAATTATCCTCACATAATAACTAAAGAGAAGCTTTCTGAGAAACTGCATTGCCATGTGTGAATGCAACTCACAGAGTTACACGTTTCTCTTCAGTGATCAGTTTGTTAGCACAGTTTTCTGGAAATCTGCAATTAGATACTTCATAGCGCAATGAACATTACAGTGACAAAGGAAATATCCAGATGAAAACTAGAAAGAAGCTTTCTTAGAAACTTCTTGGTGATGTGTGAATTCATCTCACAGAGTTACACTTATGTTTCGTGGAGCAGTCCATTAACACTGTCTTTGGGGAAACTGAGAAGGGCTTCTTTGGATCACATTGAGGCCTACGCTGATAAAGGAAATTTCATCCGTTCAAAACGTGAAAGAAGCTTTCTGAGAAACTTCTTTCTGATCTGTGAGTTCATCTCACAGAGTTACAACCTCTGCCTCAAGAAGCAGTTTGCTAACACTCTTTTCGTGGAATCTGCAAAGTGATATTTGGGAGCATATTGGGGCCCATGGTGATAAAGGAATATCCTCACATAATAACTAAAGAGAAGCTTTCTGAGAAACTGAATTGCCATGTGTGAATGCAACTCACAGAGTTACACGTTTCTCTTCAGTGATCAGTTTGTTAGCACAGTTTTCTGGAAATCTGCAATTAGATACTTCATAGCGCAATGAACATTACAGTGACAAAGGAAATATCCAGATGAAAACTAGAAAGAAGCTTTCTTAGAAACTTCTTGGTGATGTGTGAATTCATCTCACAGAGTTACACTTATGTTTCGTGGAGCAGTCCATTAACACTGTCTTTGGGGAAACTGAGAAGGGCTTCTTTGGATCACATTGAGGCCTACGCTGATAAAGGAAATTTCATCCGTTCAAAACGTGAAAGAAGCTTTCTGAGAAACTTCTTTCTGATCTGTGAGTTCATCTCACAGAGTTACAATCTCTGCCTCAAGAAGCAGTTTGCTAACACTCTTTTCGTGGAATCTGCAAAGTGATATTTGGGAGCCTATTGGGGCTCATGGTGATAAAGGAAATATCCTCACATAATAACTAAAGAGAAGCTTTCTGAGAAACTGCATTGCCATGTGTGAATGCAACTCACAGAGTTACACGTTTCTCTTCAGTGATCAGTTTGTTAGCACAGTTTTCTGGAAATCTGCAATTAGATACTTCATAGCGCAATGAACATTACAGTGACAAAGGAAATATCCAGATGAAAACTAGAAAGAAGCTTTCTTAGAAACTTCTTGGTGATGTGTGAATTCATCTCACAGAGTTACACTTATGTTTCGTGGAGCAGTCCATTAACACTGTCTTTGGGGAAACTGAGAAGGGCTTCTTTGGATCACATTGAGGCCTACGCTGATAAAGGAAATTTCATCCGTTCAAAACGTGAAAGAAGCTTTCTGAGAAACTTCTTTCTGATCTGTGAGTTCATCTCACAGAGTTACAACCTCTGCCTCAAGAAGCAGTTTGCTAACACTCTTTTCGTGGAATCTGCAAAGTGATATTTGGGAGCATATTGGGGCCCATGGTGATAAAGGAATTATCCTCACATAATAACTAAAGAGAAGCTTTCTGAGAAACTGCATTGCCATGTGTGAATGCAACTCACAGAGTTACACGTTTCTCTTCAGTGATCAGTTTGTTAGCACAGTTTTCTGGAAATCTGCAATTAGATACTTCATAGCGCAATGAACATTACAGTGACAAAGGAAATATCCAGATGAAAACTAGAAAGAAGCTTTCTTAGAAACTTCTTGGTGATGTGTGAATTCATCTCACAGAGTTACACTTATGTTTCGTGGAGCAGTCCATTAACACTGTCTTTGGGGAAACTGAGAAGGGCTTCTTTGGATCACATTGAGGCCTACGCTGATAAAGGAAATTTCATCCGTTCAAAACGTGAAAGAAGCTTTCTGAGAAACTTCTTTCTGATCTGTGAGTTCATCTCACAGAGTTACAATCTCTGCCTCAAGAAGCAGTTTGCTAACACTCTTTTCGTGGAATCTGCAAAGTGATATTTGGGAGCCTATTGGGGCTCATGGTGATAAAGGAAATATCCTCACATAATAACTAAAGAGAAGCTTTCTGAGAAACTGCATTGCCATGTGTGAATGCAACTCACAGAGTTACACGTTTCTCTTCAGTGATCAGTTTGTTAGCACAGTTTTCTGGAAATCTGCAATTAGATACTTCATAGCGCAATGAACATTACAGTGACAAAGGAAATATCCACAGATGAAAACTAGAAAGAAGCTTTCTTAGAAACTTCTTGGTGATGTGTGAATTCATCTCACAGAGTTACACTTATGTTTCGTGGAGCAGTCCATTAACACTGTCTTTGGGGAAACTGAGAAGGGCTTCTTTGGATCACATTGAGGCCTACGCTGATAAAGGAAATTTCATCCGTTCAAAACGTGAAAGAAGCTTTCTGAGAAACTTCTTTCTGATCTGTGAGTTCATCTCACAGAGTTACAACCTCTGCCTCAAGAAGCAGTTTGCTAACACTCTTTTCGTGGAATCTGCAAAGTGATATTTGGGAGCATATTGGGGCCCATGGTGATAAAGGAATTATCCTCACATAATAACTAAAGAGAAGCTTTCTGAGAAACTGCATTGCCATGTGTGAATGCAACTCACAGAGTTACACGTTTCTCTTCAGTGATCAGTTTGTTAGCACAGTTTTCTGGAAATCTGCAATTAGATACTTCATAGCGCAATGAACATTACAGTGACAAAGGAAATATCCAGATGAAAACTAGAAAGAAGCTTTCTTAGAAACTTCTTGGTGATGTGTGAATTCATCTCACAGAGTTACACTTATGTTTCGTGGAGCAGTCCATTAACACTGTCTTTGGGGAAACTGAGAAGGGCTTCTTTGGATCACATTGAGGCCTACGCTGATAAAGGAAATTTCATCCGTTCAAAACGTGAAAGAAGCTTTCTGAGAAACTTCTTTCTGATCTGTGAGTTCATCTCACAGAGTTACAATCTCTGCCTCAAGAAGCAGTTTGCTAACACTCTTTTCGTGGAATCTGCAAAGTGATATTTGGGAGCCTATTGGGGCTCATGGTGATAAAGGAAATATCCTCACATAATAACTAAAGAGAAGCTTTCTGAGAAACTGCATTGCCATGTGTGAATGCAACTCACAGAGTTACACGTTTCTCTTCAGTGATCAGTTTGTTAGCACAGTTTTCTGGAAATCTGCAATTAGATACTTCATAGCGCAATGAACATTACAGTGACAAAGGAAATATCCACAGATGAAAACTAGAAAGAAGCTTTCTTAGAAACTTCTTGGTGATGTGTGAATTCATCTCACAGAGTTACACTTATGTTTCGTGGAGCAGTCCATTAACACTGTCTTTGGGGAAACTGAGAAGGGCTTCTTTGGATCACATTGAGGCCTACGCTGATAAAGGAAATTTCATCCGTTCAAAACGTGAAAGAAGCTTTCTGAGAAACTTCTTTCTGATCTGTGAGTTCATCTCACAGAGTTACAACCTCTGCCTCAAGAAGCAGTTTGCTAACACTCTTTTCGTGGAATCTGCAAAGTGATATTTGGGAGCATATTGGGGCCCATGGTGATAAAGGAATTATCCTCACATAATAACTAAAGAGAAGCTTTCTGAGAAACTGCATTGCCATGTGTGAATGCAACTCACAGAGTTACACGTTTCTCTTCAGTGATCAGTTTGTTAGCACAGTTTTCTGGAAATCTGCAATTAGATACTTCATAGCGCAATGAACATTACAGTGACAAAGGAAATATCCAGATGAAAACTAGAAAGAAGCTTTCTTAGAAACTTCTTGGTGATGTGTGAATTCATCTCACAGAGTTACACTTATGTTTCGTGGAGCAGTCCATTAACACTGTCTTTGGGGAAACTGAGAAGGGCTTCTTTGGATCACATTGAGGCCTACGCTGATAAAGGAAATTTCATCCGTTCAAAACGTGAAAGAAGCTTTCTGAGAAACTTCTTTCTGATCTGTGAGTTCATCTCACAGAGTTACAATCTCTGCCTCAAGAAGCAGTTTGCTAACACTCTTTTCGTGGAATCTGCAAAGTGATATTTGGGAGCCTATTGGGGCTCATGGTGATAAAGGAATATCCTCACATAATAACTAAAGAGAAGCTTTCTGAGAAACTGCATTGCCATGTGTGAATGCAACTCACAGAGTTACACGTTTCTCTTCAGTGATCAGTTTGTTAGCACAGTTTTCTGGAAATCTGCAATTAGATACTTCATAGCGCAATGAACATTACAGTGACAAAGGAAATATCCAGATGAAAACTAGAAAGAAGCTTTCTTAGAAACTTCTTGGTGATGTGTGAATTCATCTCACAGAGTTACACTTATGTTTCGTGGAGCAGTCCATTAACACTGTCTTTGGGGAAACTGAGAAGGGCTTCTTTGGATCACATTGAGGCCTACGCTGATAAAGGAAATTTCATCCGTTCAAAACGTGAAAGAAGCTTTCTGAGAAACTTCTTTCTGATCTGTGAGTTCATCTCACAGAGTTACAACCTCTGCCTCAAGAAGCAGTTTGCTAACACTCTTTTCGTGGAATCTGCAAAGTGATATTTGGGAGCCTATTGGGGCCCATGGTGATAAAGGAATTATCCTCACATAATAACTAAAGAGAAGCTTTCTGAGAAACTGCATTGCCATGTGTGAATGCAACTCACAGAGTTACACGTTTCTCTTCAGTGATCAGTTTGTTAGCACAGTTTTCTGGAAATCTGCAATTAGATACTTCATAGCGCAATGAACATTACAGTGACAAAGGAAATATCCAGATGAAAACTAGAAAGAAGCTTTCTTAGAAACTTCTTGGTGATGTGTGAATTCATCTCACAGAGTTACACTTATGTTTCGTGGAGCAGTCCATTAACACTGTCTTTGGGGAAACTGAGAAGGGCTTCTTTGGATCACATTGAGGCCTACGCTGATAAAGGAAATTTCATCCGTTCAAAACGTGAAAGAAGCTTTCTGAGAAACTTCTTTCTGATCTGTGAGTTCATCTCACAGAGTTACAATCTCTGCCTCAAGAAGCAGTTTGCTAACACTCTTTTCGTGGAATCTGCAAAGTGATATTTGGGAGCCTATTGGGGCTCATGGTGATAAAGGAAATATCCTCACATAATAACTAAAGAGAAGCTTTCTGAGAAACTGCATTGCCATGTGTGAATGCAACTCACAGAGTTACACGTTTCTCTTCAGTGATCAGTTTGTTAGCACAGTTTTCTGGAAATCTGCAATTAGATACTTCATAGCGCAATGAACATTACAGTGACAAAGGAAATATCCACAGATGAAAACTAGAAAGAAGCTTTCTTAGAAACTTCTTGGTGATGTGTGAATTCATCTCACAGAGTTACACTTATGTTTCGTGGAGCAGTCCATTAACACTGTCTTTGGGGAAACTGAGAAGGGCTTCTTTGGATCACATTGAGGCCTACGCTGATAAAGGAAATTTCATCCGTTCAAAACGTGAAAGAAGCTTTCTGAGAAACTTCTTTCTGATCTGTGAGTTCATCTCACAGAGTTACAACCTCTGCCTCAAGAAGCAGTTTGCTAACACTCTTTTCGTGGAAATCTGCAAAGTGATATTTGGGAGCCTATTGGGGCCCATGGTGATAAAGGAATATCCTCACATAATAACTAAAGAGAAGCTTTCTGAGAAACTGCATTGCCATGTGTGAATGCAACTCACAGAGTTACACGTTTCTCTTCAGTGATCAGTTTGTTAGCACAGTTTTCTGGAAATCTGCAATTAGATACTTCATAGCGCAATGAACATTACAGTGACAAAGGAAATATCCAGATGAAAACTAGAAAGAAGCTTTCTTAGAAACTTCTTGGTGATGTGTGAATTCATCTCACAGAGTTACACTTATGTTTCGTGGAGCAGTCCATTAACACTGTCTTTGGGGAAACTGAGAAGGGCTTCTTTGGATCACATTGAGGCCTACGCTGATAAAGGAAATTTCATCCGTTCAAAACGTGAAAGAAGCTTTCTGAGAAACTTCTTTCTGATCTGTGAGTTCATCTCACAGAGTTACAACCTCTGCCTCAAGAAGCAGTTTGCTAACACTCTTTTCGTGGAATCTGCAAAGTGATATTTGGGAGCCTATTGGGGCTCATGGTGATAAAGGAATATCCTCACATAATAACTAAAGAGAAGCTTTCTGAGAAACTGCATTGCCATGTGTGAATGCAACTCACAGAGTTACACGTTTCTCTTCAGTGATCAGTTTGTTAGCACAGTTTTCTGGAAATCTGCAATTAGATACTTCATAGCGCAATGAACATTACAGTGACAAAGGAAATATCCAGATGAAAACTAGAAAGAAGCTTTCTTAGAAACTTCTTGGTGATGTGTGAATTCATCTCACAGAGTTACACTTATGTTTCGTGGAGCAGTCCATTAACACTGTCTTTGGGGAAACTGAGAAGGGCTTCTTTGGATCACATTGAGGCCTACGCTGATAAAGGAAATTTCATCCGTTCAAAACGTGAAAGAAGCTTTCTGAGAAACTTCTTTCTGATCTGTGAGTTCATCTCACAGAGTTACAATCCTCTGCCTCAAGAAGCAGTTTGCTAACACTCTTTTCGTGGAATCTGCAAAGTGATATTTGGGAGCCTATTGGGGCTCATGGTGATAAAGGAATTATCCTCACATAATAACTAAAGAGAAGCTTTCTGAGAAACTGCATTGCCATGTGTGAATGCAACTCACAGAGTTACACGTTTCTCTTCAGTGATCAGTTTGTTAGCACAGTTTTCTGGAAATCTGCAATTAGATACTTCATAGCGCAATGAACATTACAGTGACAAAGGAAATATCCCAGATGAAAACTAGAAAGAAGCTTTCTTAGAAACTTCTTGGTGATGTGTGAATTCATCTCACAGAGTTACACTTATGTTTCGTGGAGCAGTCCATTAACACTGTCTTTGGGGAAACTGAGAAGGGCTTCTTTGGATCACATTGAGGCCTACGCTGATAAAGGAAATTTCATCCGTTCAAAACGTGAAAGAAGCTTTCTGAGAAACTTCTTTCTGATCTGTGAGTTCATCTCACAGAGTTACAACCTCTGCCTCAAGAAGCAGTTTGCTAACACTCTTTTCGTGGAATCTGCAAAGTGATATTTGGGAGCCTATTGGGGCTCATGGTGATAAAGGAATATCCTCACATAATAACTAAAGAGAAGCTTTCTGAGAAACTGCATTGCCATGTGTGAATGCAACTCACAGAGTTACACGTTTCTCTTCAGTGATCAGTTTGTTAGCACAGTTTTCTGGAAATCTGCAATTAGATACTTCATAGCGCAATGAACATTACAGTGACAAAGGAAATATCCAGATGAAAACTAGAAAGAAGCTTTCTTAGAAACTTCTTGGTGATGTGTGAATTCATCTCACAGAGTTACACTTATGTTTCGTGGAGCAGTCCATTAACACTGTCTTTGGGGAAACTGAGAAGGGCTTCTTTGGATCACATTGAGGCCTACGCTGATAAAGGAAATTTCATCCGTTCAAAACGTGAAAGAAGCTTTCTGAGAAACTTCTTTCTGATCTGTGAGTTCATCTCACAGAGTTACAACCTCTGCCTCAAGAAGCAGTTTGCTAACACTCTTTTCGTGGAATCTGCAAAGTGATATTTGGGAGCCTATTGGGGCCCATGGTGATAAAGGAATTATCCTCACATAATAACTAAAGAGAAGCTTTCTGAGAAACTGCATTGCCATGTGTGAATGCAACTCACAGAGTTACACGTTTCTCTTCAGTGATCAGTTTGTTAGCACAGTTTTCTGGAAATCTGCAATTAGATACTTCATAGCGCAATGAACATTACAGTGACAAAGGAAATATCCAGATGAAAACTAGAAAGAAGCTTTCTTAGAAACTTCTTGGTGATGTGTGAATTCATCTCACAGAGTTACACTTATGTTTCGTGGAGCAGTCCATTAACACTGTCTTTGGGGAAACTGAGAAGGGCTTCTTTGGATCACATTGAGGCCTACGCTGATAAAGGAAATTTCATCCGTTCAAAACGTGAAAGAAGCTTTCTGAGAAACTTCTTTCTGATCTGTGAGTTCATCTCACAGAGTTACAACCTCTGCCTCAAGAAGCAGTTTGCTAACACTCTTTTCGTGGAATCTGCAAAGTGATATTTGGGAGCCTATTGGGGCTCATGGTGATAAAGGAATATCCTCACATAATAACTAAAGAGAAGCTTTCTGAGAAACTGCATTGCCATGTGTGAATGCAACTCACAGAGTTACACGTTTCTCTTCAGTGATCAGTTTGTTAGCACAGTTTTCTGGAAATCTGCAATTAGATACTTCATAGCGCAATGAACATTACAGTGACAAAGGAAATATCCAGATGAAAACTAGAAAGAAGCTTTCTTAGAAACTTCTTGGTGATGTGTGAATTCATCTCACAGAGTTACACTTATGTTTCGTGGAGCAGTCCATTAACACTGTCTTTGGGGAAACTGAGAAGGGCTTCTTTGGATCACATTGAGGCCTACGCTGATAAAGGAAATTTCATCCGTTCAAAACGTGAAAGAAGCTTTCTGAGAAACTTCTTTCTGATCTGTGAGTTCATCTCACAGAGTTACAACCTCTGCCTCAAGAAGCAGTTTGCTAACACTCTTTTCGTGGAATCTGCAAAGTGATATTTGGGAGCCTATTGGGGCCCATGGTGATAAAGGAATATCCTCACATAATAACTAAAGAGAAGCTTTCTGAGAAACTGCATTGCCATGTGTGAATGCAACTCACAGAGTTACACGTTTCTCTTCAGTGATCAGTTTGTTAGCACAGTTTTCTGGAAATCTGCAATTAGATACTTCATAGCGCAATGAACATTACAGTGACAAAGGAAATATCCAGATGAAAACTAGAAAGAAGCTTTCTTAGAAACTTCTTGGTGATGTGTGAATTCATCTCACAGAGTTACACTTATGTTTCGTGGAGCAGTCCATTAACACTGTCTTTGGGGAAACTGAGAAGGGCTTCTTTGGATCACATTGAGGCCTACGCTGATAAAGGAAATTTCATCCGTTCAAAACGTGAAAGAAGCTTTCTGAGAAACTTCTTTCTGATCTGTGAGTTCATCTCACAGAGTTACAATCTCTGCCTCAAGAAGCAGTTTGCTAACACTCTTTTCGTGGAATCTGCAAAGTGATATTTGGGAGCCTATTGGGGCTCATGGTGATAAAGGAAATATCCTCACATAATAACTAAAGAGAAGCTTTCTGAGAAACTGAATTGCCATGTGTGAATGCAACTCACAGAGTTACACGTTTCTCTTCAGTGATCAGTTTGTTAGCACAGTTTTCTGGAAATCTGCAATTAGATACTTCATAGCGCAATGAACATTACAGTGACAAAGGAAATATCCAGATGAAAACTAGAAAGAAGCTTTCTTAGAAACTTCTTGGTGATGTGTGAATTCATCTCACAGAGTTACACTTATGTTTCGTGGAGCAGTCCATTAACACTGTCTTTGGGGAAACTGAGAAGGGCTTCTTTGGATCACATTGAGGCCTACGCTGATAAAGGAAATTTCATCCGTTCAAAACGTGAAAGAAGCTTTCTGAGAAACTTCTTTCTGATCTGTGAGTTCATCTCACAGAGTTACAATCTCTGCCTCAAGAAGCAGTTTGCTAACACTCTTTTCGTGGAATCTGCAAAGTGATATTTGGGAGCCTATTGGGGCTCATGGTGATAAAGGAAATATCCTCACATAATAACTAAAGAGAAGCTTTCTGAGAAACTGCATTGCCATGTGTGAATGCAACTCACAGAGTTACACGTTTCTCTTCAGTGATCAGTTTGTTAGCACAGTTTTCTGGAAATCTGCAATTAGATACTTCATAGCGCAATGAACATTACAGTGACAAAGGAAATATCCAGATGAAAACTAGAAAGAAGCTTTCTTAGAAACTTCTTGGTGATGTGTGAATTCATCTCACAGAGTTACACTTATGTTTCGTGGAAGCAGTCCATTAACACTGTCTTTGGGGAAACTGAGAAGGGCTTCTTTGGATCACATTGAGGCCTACGCTGATAAAGGAAATTTCATCCGTTCAAAACGTGAAAGAAGCTTTCTGAGAAACTTCTTTCTGATCTGTGAGTTCATCTCACAGAGTTACAACCTCTGCCTCAAGAAGCAGTTTGCTAACACTCTTTTCGTGGAATCTGCAAAGTGATATTTGGGAGCATATTGGGGCCCATGGTGATAAAGGAATTATCCTCACATAATAACTAAAGAGAAGCTTTCTGAGAAACTGCATTGCCATGTGTGAATGCAACTCACAGAGTTACACGTTTCTCTTCAGTGATCAGTTTGTTAGCACAGTTTTCTGGAAATCTGCAATTAGATACTTCATAGCGCAATGAACATTACAGTGACAAAGGAAATATCCAGATGAAAACTAGAAAGAAGCTTTCTTAGAAACTTCTTGGTGATGTGTGAATTCATCTCACAGAGTTACACTTATGTTTCGTGGAGCAGTCCATTAACACTGTCTTTGGGGAAACTGAGAAGGGCTTCTTTGGATCACATTGAGGCCTACGCTGATAAAGGAAATTTCATCCGTTCAAAACGTGAAAGAAGCTTTCTGAGAAACTTCTTTCTGATCTGTGAGTTCATCTCACAGAGTTACAATCTCTGCCTCAAGAAGCAGTTTGCTAACACTCTTTTCGTGGAATCTGCAAAGTGATATTTGGGAGCCTATTGGGGCTCATGGTGATAAAGGAAATATCCTCACATAATAACTAAAGAGAAGCTTTCTGAGAAACTGCATTGCCATGTGTGAATGCAACTCACAGAGTTACACGTTTCTCTTCAGTGATCAGTTTGTTAGCACAGTTTTCTGGAAATCTGCAATTAGATACTTCATAGCGCAATGAACATTACAGTGACAAAGGAAATATCCAGATGAAAACTAGAAAGAAGCTTTCTTAGAAACTTCTTGGTGATGTGTGAATTCATCTCACAGAGTTACACTTATGTTTCGTGGAGCAGTCCATTAACACTGTCTTTGGGGAAACTGAGAAGGGCTTCTTTGGATCACATTGAGGCCTACGCTGATAAAGGAAATTTCATCCGTTCAAAACGTGAAAGAAGCTTTCTGAGAAACTTCTTTCTGATCTGTGAGTTCATCTCACAGAGTTACAACCTTTGCCTCAAGAAGCAGTTTGCTAACACTCTTTTCGTGGAACTGCAAAGTGATATTTGGGAGCCTATTGGGGCTCATGGTGATAAAGGAATATCCTCACATAATAACTAAAGAGAAGCTTTCTGAGAAACTGCATTGCCATGTGTGAATGCAACTCACAGAGTTACACGTTTCTCTTCAGTGATCAGTTTGTTAGCACAGTTTTCTGGAAATCTGCAATTAGATACTTCATAGCGCAATGAACATTACAGTGACAAAGGAAATATCCACAGATGAAAACTAGAAAGAAGCTTTCTTAGAAACTTCTTGGTGATGTGTGAATTCATCTCACAGAGTTACACTTATGTTTCGTGGAAGCAGTCCATTAACACTGTCTTTGGGGAAACTGAGAAGGGCTTCTTTGGATCACATTGAGGCCTACGCTGATAAAGGAAATTTCATCCGTTCAAAACGTGAAAGAAGCTTTCTGAGAAACTTCTTTCTGATCTGTGAGTTCATCTCACAGAGTTACAACCTCTGCCTCAAGAAGCAGTTTGCTAACACTCTTTTCGTGGAATCTGCAAAGTGATATTTGGGAGCCTATTGGGGCCCATGGTGATAAAGGAATTATCCTCACATAATAACTAAAGAGAAGCTTTCTGAGAAACTGCATTGCCATGTGTGAATGCAACTCACAGAGTTACACGTTTCTCTTCAGTGATCAGTTTGTTAGCACAGTTTTCTGGAAATCTGCAATTAGATACTTCATAGCGCAATGAACATTACAGTGACAAAGGAAATATCCAGATGAAAACTAGAAAGAAGCTTTCTTAGAAACTTCTTGGTGATGTGTGAATTCATCTCACAGAGTTACACTTATGTTTCGTGGAGCAGTCCATTAACACTGTCTTTGGGGAAACTGAGAAGGGCTTCTTTGGATCACATTGAGGCCTACGCTGATAAAGGAAATTTCATCCGTTCAAAACGTGAAAGAAGCTTTCTGAGAAACTTCTTTCTGATCTGTGAGTTCATCTCACAGAGTTACAACCTCTGCCTCAAGAAGCAGTTTGCTAACACTCTTTTCGTGGAATCTGCAAAGTGATATTTGGGAGCCTATTGGGGCTCATGGTGATAAAGGAAATATCCTCACATAATAACTAAAGAGAAGCTTTCTGAGAAACTGCATTGCCATGTGTGAATGCAACTCACAGAGTTACACGTTTCTCTTCAGTGATCAGTTTGTTAGCACAGTTTTCTGGAAATCTGCAATTAGATACTTCATAGCGCAATGAACATTACAGTGACAAAGGAAATATCCCGATGAAAACTAGAAAGAAGCTTTCTTAGAAACTTCTTGGTGATGTGTGAATTCATCTCACAGAGTTACACTTATGTTTCGTGGAGCAGTCCATTAACACTGTCTTTGGGGAAACTGAGAAGGGCTTCTTTGGATCACATTGAGGCCTACGCTGATAAAGGAAATTTCATCCGTTCAAAACGTGAAAGAAGCTTTCTGAGAAACTTCTTTCTGATCTGTGAGTTCATCTCACAGAGTTACAACCTCTGCCTCAAGAAGCAGTTTGCTAACACTCTTTTCGTGGAAATCTGCAAAGTGATATTTGGGAGCCTATTGGGGCCCATGGTGATAAAGGAATATCCTCACATAATAACTAAAGAGAAGCTTTCTGAGAAACTGCATTGCCATGTGTGAATGCAACTCACAGAGTTACACGTTTCTCTTCAGTGATCAGTTTGTTAGCACAGTTTTCTGGAAATCTGCAATTAGATACTTCATAGCGCAATGAACATTACAGTGACAAAGGAAATATCCAGATGAAAACTAGAAAGAAGCTTTCTTAGAAACTTCTTGGTGATGTGTGAATTCATCTCACAGAGTTACACTTATGTTTCGTGGAAGCAGTCCATTAACACTGTCTTTGGGGAAACTGAGAAGGGCTTCTTTGGATCACATTGAGGCCTACGCTGATAAAGGAAATTTCATCCGTTCAAAACGTGAAAGAAGCTTTCTGAGAAACTTCTTTCTGATCTGTGAGTTCATCTCACAGAGTTACAACCTCTGCCTCAAGAAGCAGTTTGCTAACACTCTTTTCGTGGAATCTGCAAAGTGATATTTGGGAGCCTATTGGGGCTCATGGTGATAAAGGAAATATCCTCACATAATAACTAAAGAGAAGCTTTCTGAGAAACTGAATTGCCATGTGTGAATGCAACTCACAGAGTTACACGTTTCTCTTCAGTGATCAGTTTGTTAGCACAGTTTTCTGGAAATCTGCAATTAGATACTTCATAGCGCAATGAACATTACAGTGACAAAGGAAATATCCAGATGAAAACTAGAAAGAAGCTTTCTTAGAAACTTCTTGGTGATGTGTGAATTCATCTCACAGAGTTACACTTATGTTTCGTGGAGCAGTCCATTAACACTGTCTTTGGGGAAACTGAGAAGGGCTTCTTTGGATCACATTGAGGCCTACGCTGATAAAGGAAATTTCATCCGTTCAAAACGTGAAAGAAGCTTTCTGAGAAACTTCTTTCTGATCTGTGAGTTCATCTCACAGAGTTACAATCTCTGCCTCAAGAAGCAGTTTGCTAACACTCTTTTCGTGGAATCTGCAAAGTGATATTTGGGAGCCTATTGGGGCTCATGGTGATAAAGGAAATATCCTCACATAATAACTAAAGAGAAGCTTTCTGAGAAACTGCATTGCCATGTGTGAATGCAACTCACAGAGTTACACGTTTCTCTTCAGTGATCAGTTTGTTAGCACAGTTTTCTGGAAATCTGCAATTAGATACTTCATAGCGCAATGAACATTACAGTGACAAAGGAAATATCCAGATGAAAACTAGAAAGAAGCTTTCTTAGAAACTTCTTGGTGATGTGTGAATTCATCTCACAGAGTTACACTTATGTTTCGTGGAACAGTCCATTAACACTGTCTTTGAGGAAACTGAGAAGGGCTTCTTTGGATCACATTGAGGCCTACGCTGATAAAGGAAATTTCATCCGTTCAAAACGTGAAAGAAGCTTTCTGAGAAACTTCTTTCTGATCTGTGAGTTCATCTCACAGAGTTACAACCTCTGCCTCAAGAAGCAGTTTGCTAACACTCTTTTCGTGGAAACTGCAAAGTGATATTTGGGAGCATATTGGGGCCCATGGTGATAAAGGAATTATCCTCACATAATAACTATAGAGAAGCTTTCTGAGAAACTGCATTGCCATGTGTGAATGCAACTCACAGAGTTACACGTTTCTCTTCAGTGATCAGTTTGTTAGCACAGTTTTCTGGAAATCTGCAATTAGATACTTCATAGCGCAATGAACATTACAGTGACAAAGGAAATATCCAGATGAAAACTAGAAAGAAGCTTTCTTAGAAACTTCTTGGTGATGTGTGAATTCATCTCACAGAGTTACACTTATGTTTCGTGGAGCAGTCCATTAACACTGTCTTTGGGGAAACTGAGAAGGGCTTCTTTGGATCACATTGAGGCCTACGCTGATAAAGGAAATTTCATCCGTTCAAAACGTGAAAGAAGCTTTCTGAGAAACTTCTTTCTGATCTGTGAGTTCATCTCACAGAGTTACAATCCTCTGCCTCAAGAAGCAGTTTGCTAACACTCTTTTCGTGGAATCTGCAAAGTGATATTTGGGAGCCTATTGGGGCTCATGGTGATAAAGGAAATATCCTCACATAATAACTAAAGAGAAGCTTTCTGAGAAACTGAATTGCCATGTGTGAATGCAACTCACAGAGTTACACGTTTCTCTTCAGTGATCAGTTTGTTAGCACAGTTTTCTGGAAATCTGCAATTAGATACTTCATAGCGCAATGAACATTACAGTGACAAAGGAAATATCCAGATGAAAACTAGAAAGAAGCTTTCTTAGAAACTTCTTGGTGATGTGTGAATTCATCTCACAGAGTTACACTTATGTTTCGTGGAGCAGTCCATTAACACTGTCTTTGGGGAAACTGAGAAGGGCTTCTTTGGATCACATTGAGGCCTACGCTGATAAAGGAAATTTCATCCGTTCAAAACGTGAAAGAAGCATTCTGAGAAACTTCTTTCTGATCTGTGAGTTCATCTCACAGAGTTACAATCTCTGCCTCAAGAAGCAGTTTGCTAACACTCTTTTCGTGGAATCTGCAAAGTGATATTTGGGAGCCTATTGGGGCTCATGGTGATAAAGGAAATATCCTCACATAATAACTAAAGAGAAGCTTTCTGAGAAACTGCATTGCCATGTGTGAATGCAACTCACAGAGTTACACGTTTCTCTTCAGTGATCAGTTTGTTAGCACAGTTTTCTGGAAATCTGCAATTAGATACTTCATAGCGCAATGAACATTACAGTGACAAAGGAAATATCCACAGATGAAAACTAGAAAGAAGCTTTCTTAGAAACTTCTTGGTGATGTGTGAATTCATCTCACAGAGTTACACTTATGTTTCGTGGAACAGTGCATTAACACTGTCTTTGGGGAAACTGAGAAGGGCTTCTTTGGATCACATTGAGGCCTACGCTGATAAAGGAAATTTCATCCGTTCAAAACGTGAAAGAAGCTTTCTGAGAAACTTCTTTCTGATCTGTGAGTTCATCTCACAGAGTTACAACCTCTGCCTCAAGAAGCAGTTTGCTAACACTCTTTTCGTGGAATCTGCAAAGTGATATTTGGGAGCCTATTGGGGCTCATGGTGATAAAGGAATATCCTCACATAATAACTAAAGAGAAGCTTTCTGAGAAACTGCATTGCCATGTGTGAATGCAACTCACAGAGTTACACGTTTCTCTTCAGTGATCAGTTTGTTAGCACAGTTTTCTGGAAATCTGCAATTAGATACTTCATAGCGCAATGAACATTACAGTGACAAAGGAAATATCCACAGATGAAAACTAGAAAGAAGCTTTCTTAGAAACTTCTTGGTGATGTGTGAATTCATCTCACAGAGTTACACTTATGTTTCGTGGAGCAGTCCATTAACACTGTCTTTGGGGAAACTGAGAAGGGCTTCTTTGGATCACATTGAGGCCTACGCTGATAAAGGAAATTTCATCCGTTCAAAACGTGAAAGAAGCTTTCTGAGAAACTTCTTTCTGATCTGTGAGTTCATCTCACAGAGTTACAACCTCTGCCTCAAGAAGCAGTTTGCTAACACTCTTTTCGTGGAATCTGCAAAGTGATATTTGGGAGCCTATTGGGGCCCATGGTGATAAAGGAATATCCTCACATAATAACTAAAGAGAAGCTTTCTGAGAAACTGCATTGCCATGTGTGAATGCAACTCACAGAGTTACACGTTTCTCTTCAGTGATCAGTTTGTTAGCACAGTTTTCTGGAAATCTGCAATTAGATACTTCATAGCGCAATGAACATTACAGTGACAAAGGAAATATCCAGATGAAAACTAGAAAGAAGCTTTCTTAGAAACTTCTTGGTGATGTGTGAATTCATCTCACAGAGTTACACTTATGTTTCGTGGAACAGTCCATTAACACTGTCTTTGGGGAAACTGAGAAGGGCTTCTTTGGATCACATTGAGGCCTACGCTGATAAAGGAAATTTCATCCGTTCAAAACGTGAAAGAAGCTTTCTGAGAAACTTCTTTCTGATCTGTGAGTTCATCTCACAGAGTTACAATCTCTGCCTCAAGAAGCAGTTTGCTAACACTCTTTTCGTGGAATCTGCAAAGTGATATTTGGGAGCCTATTGGGGCTCATGGTGATAAAGGAAATATCCTCACATAATAACTAAAGAGAAGCTTTCTGAGAAACTGAATTGCCATGTGTGAATGCAACTCACAGAGTTACACGTTTCTCTTCAGTGATCAGTTTGTTAGCACAGTTTTCTGGAAATCTGCAATTAGATACTTCATAGCGCAATGAACATTACAGTGACAAAGGAAATATCCAGATGAAAACTAGAAAGAAGCTTTCTTAGAAACTTCTTGGTGATGTGTGAATTCATCTCACAGAGTTACACTTATGTTTCGTGGAGCAGTCCATTAACACTGTCTTTGGGGAAACTGAGAAGGGCTTCTTTGGATCACATTGAGGCCTACGCTGATAAAGGAAATTTCATCCGTTCAAAACGTGAAAGAAGCATTTCTGAGAAACTTCTTTCTGATCTGTGAGTACATCTCACAGAGTTACAATCTCTGCCTCAAGAAGCAGTTTGCTAACACTCTTTTCGTGGAATCTGCAAAGTGATATTTGGGAGCCTATTGGGGCTCATGGTGATAAAGGAAATATCCTCACATAATAACTAAAGAGAAGCTTTCTGAGAAACTGCATTGCCATGTGTGAATGCAACTCACAGAGTTACACGTTTCTCTTCAGTGATCAGTTTGTTAGCACAGTTTTCTGGAAATCTGCAATTAGATACTTCATAGCGCAATGAACATTACAGTGACAAAGGAAATATCCAGATGAAAACTAGAAAGAAGCTTTCTTAGAAACTTCTTGGTGATGTGTGAATTCATCTCACAGAGTTACACTTATGTTTCGTGGAACAGTCCATTAACACTGTCTTTGGGGAAACTGAGAAGGGCTTCTTTGGATCACATTGAGGCCTACGCTGATAAAGGAAATTTCATCCGTTCAAAACGTGAAAGAAGCTTTCTGAGAAACTTCTTTCTGATCTGTGAGTTCATCTCACAGAGTTACAACCTCTGCCTCAAGAAGCAGTTTGCTAACACTCTTTTCGTGGAAACTGCAAAGTGATATTTGGGAGCATATTGGGGCCCATGGTGATAAAGGAATTATCCTCACATAATAACTAAGAGAAGCTTTCTGAGAAACTGCATTGCCATGTGTGAATGCAACTCACAGAGTTACACGTTTCTCTTCAGTGATCAGTTTGTTAGCACAGTTTTCTGGAAATCTGCAATTAGATACTTCATAGCGCAATGAACATTACAGTGACAAAGGAAATATCCAGATGAAAACTAGAAAGAAGCTTTCTTAGAAACTTCTTGGTGATGTGTGAATTCATCTCACAGAGTTACACTTATGTTTCGTGGAACAGTCCATTTACACTGTCTTTGAGGAAACTGAGAAGGGCTTCTTTGGATCACATTGAGGTCTACGCTGATAAAGGAAATTTCATCCGTTCAAAACGTGAAAGAAGCTTTCTGAGAAACTTCTTTCTGATCTGTGAGTTCATCTCACAGAGTTACAATCTCTGCCTCATGAAGCAGTTTGCTAACACTCTTTTCGTGGAATCTGCAAAGTGATATTTGGGAGCCAATTGGGCTCATGGTGATAAAGGAAATATCCTCACATAATAACTAAAGAGAAGCTTTCTGAGAAACTGAATTGCCATGTGTGAATGCAACTCACAGAGTTACACGTTTCTCTTCAGTGATCAGTTTGTTAGCACAGTTTTCTGGAAATCTGCAATTAGATACTTCATAGCGCAATGAACATTACAGTGACAAAGGAAATATCCAGATGAAAACTAGAAAGAAGCTTTCTTAGAAACTTCTTGGTGATGTGTGAATTCATCTCACAGAGTTACACTTATGTTTCGTGGAGCAGTCCATTAACACTGTCTTTGGGGAAACTGAGAAGGGCTTCTTTGGATCACATTGAGGCCTACGCTGATAAAGGAAATTTCATCCGTTCAAAACGTGAAAGAAGCATTCTGAGAAACTTCTTTCTGATCTGTGAGTACATCTCACAGAGTTACAATCTCTGCCTCAAGAAGCAGTTTGCTAACACTCTTTTCGTGGAATCTGCAAAGTGATATTTGGGAGCCTATTGGGGCTCATGGTGATAAAGGAAATATCCTCACATAATAACTAAAGAGAAGCTTTCTAAGAAACTGCATTGCCATGTGTGAATGCAACTCACAGAGTTACACGTTTCTCTTCAGTGATCAGTTTGTTAGCACAGTTTTCTGGAAATCTGCAATTAGATACTTCATAGCGCAATGAACATTACAGTGACAAAGGAAATATCCACAGATGAAAACTAGAAAGAAGCTTTCTTAGAATCTTCTTGGTGATGTGTGAATTCATCTCACAGAGTTACCCATATGTTTCGCGGAACAGTGCATTAACACTGTCTTTGGGGAAACTGAGAAGGGCTTCTTTGGATCACATTGAGGCCTACGCTGATAAAGGAAATTTCATCCGTTCAAAACGTGAAAGAAGCTTTCTGAGAAACTTCTTTCTGATCTGTGAGTTCATCTCACAGAGTTACAACCTCTGCCTCAAGAAGCAGTTTGCTAACACTCTTTTCGTGGAAACTGCAAAGTGATATTTGGGAGCCTATTGGGGCTCATGGTGATAAAGGAAATATCCTCACATAATAACTAAAGAGAAGCTTTCTGAGAAACTGCATTGCCATGTGTGAATGCAACTCACAGAGTTACACGTTTCTCTTCAGTGATCAGTTTGTTAGCACAGTTTTCTGGAAATCTGCAATTAGATACTTCATAGCGCAATGAACATTACAGTGACAAAGGAAATATCCACAGATGAAAACTAGAAAGAAGCTTTCTTAGAAACTTCTTGGTGATGTGTGAATTCATCTCACAGAGATACCCTTATGTTTCGTGGAACACTGCATTAACACTGTCTTTGGGGAAACTGAGAAGGGCTTCTTTGGATCACATTGAGGCCTACGCTGATAAAGGAAATTTCATCCGTTCAAAACGTGAAAGAAGCTTTCTGAGAAACTTCTTTCTGATCTGTGAGTTCATCTCACAGAGTTACAACCTCTGCCTCAAGAAGCAGTTTGCTAACACTCTTTTCGTGGAAACTGCAAAGTGATATTTGGGAGCATATTGGGGCCCATGGTGATAAAGGAATTATCCTCACATAATAACTAAAGAGAAGCTTTCTGAGAAACTGCATTGCCATGTGTGAATGCAACTCACAGAGTTACACGTTTCTCCTCAGTGATCAGTTTGTTAACACAGTTTTCTTTAAATCTGCAATTAGATACTTCATAGCGCAATGAACATTACAGTGACAAAGGAAATATCCAGATGAAAACTAGAAAGAAGCTTTCTTAGACACTTCTTTTTGATGTGTCAATTCATCTCACAGAGTTACACTTATGTTTCGTGGAGCAGTCCATTAACACTGTCTTTGGGGAAACTGAGAAGGGCTTCTTTGGATCACATTGAGGCCTACGCTGATAAAGGAAATTTCATCCGTTCAAAACGTGAAAGAAGCATTCTGAGAAACTTCTTTCTGATCTGTGAGTACATCTCTCAGAGTTACAATCTCTGCCTCAAGAAGCAGTTTGCTAACACTCTTTTCGTGGAATCTGCAAAGTGATGTTTGGGAGCCTATTGGGGCTCATGGTGATAAAGGAAATATCCTCACATAATATCTAAAGAGAAGCTTTCTGAGAAACTGCATTGCCATGTGTGAATGCAACTCACAGAGTTACACGTTTCTCTTCAGTGATCAGTTTGTTAGCACAGTTTTCTGGAAATCTACAATTAGATACTTCATAGCGCAATGAACATTACAGTGACAAAGGAAATATCCACAGATGAAAACTAGAAAGAAGCTTTCTTAGAAACTTCTTGGTGATGTGTGAATTCATCTCACAGAGTTACACTTATGTTTCGTGGAACAGTGCATTAACACTGTCTTTGGGGAAACTGAGAAGGGCTTCTTTGGATCACATTGAGGCCTACGCTGATAAAGGAAATTTCATCCGTTCAAAACGTGAAAGAAGCTTTCTGAGAAACTTCTTTCTGATCTGTGAGTTCATCTCACAGAGTTACAACCTCTGCCTCAAGAAGCAGTTTGCTAACACTCTTTTCGTGGAATCTGCAAAGTGATATTTGGGAGCCTATTGGGGCTCACGGTGATAAACGAAATATCCTCACATAATAACTGAAGAGAAGCTTTCTGAGAAACTGAATTGCCATGTGTGAATGCAACTCACAGAGTTACACGTTTCTCTTCAGTGATCAGTTTGTTAGCACAGTTTTCTGGAAATCTGCAATTAGATACTTCATAGCGCAATGAACATTACAGTGACAAAGGAAATATCCAGATGAAAACTAGAAAGAAGATTTCTTAGAAACTTCTTGGTGATGTGTGAATTCTTCTCACAGAGTTACACTTATGTTTCGTGGAGCAGTCCATTAACACTGTCTTTGGGGAAACTGAGAAGGGCTTCTTTGGATCACATTGAGGCCTACGCTGATAAAGGAAATTTCCTCTGTTCAAAACGTGAAAGAAGCATTCTGAGAAACTTCTTTCTAATCTGTGAGTACATCTCACAGAGTTACAATCTCTGCCTCAAGAAGCAGTTTGCTAACACTCTTTTCGTGGAATCTGCAAAGTGATATTTGGGAGCCTATTGGGGCTCATGGTGATAAAGGAAATATCCTCACATAATAACTAAAGAGAAGCTTTCTGAGAAACTGCATTGCCATGTGTGAATGCAACTCACAGAGTTACACGTTTCTCTTCAGTGATCAGTTTGTTAGCACAGTTTTCTGGAAATCTGCAATTAGATACTTCATAGCGCAATGAACATTACAGTGACAAAGGAAATATCCACAGATGAAAACTAGAAAGAAGCTTTCTTAGAAACTTCTTGGTGATGTGTGAATTCATCTCACAGAGTTACCCTTATGTTTCGTGGAACAGTGCATTAACACTGTCTTTGGGGAAACTGAGAAGGGCTTCTTTGGATCACATTGAGGCCTACGCTGATAAAGGAAATTTCATCCGTTCAAAACGTGAAAGAAGCTTTCTGAGAAACTTCTTTCTGATCTGTGAGTTCATCTCACAGAGTTACAACCTCTGCCTCAAGAAGCAGTTTGCTAACACTCTTTTCGTGGAAACTGCAAAGTAATATTTGGGAGCATATTGGGGCCCATGGTGTTAAAGGAATTATCCTCACATAATAATTAAAGAGAAGCTTTCTGAGAAACTGCATTGCCATGTGTGAATGCAACTCACAGAGTTACACGTTTCTCTTCAGTGATCAGTTTGTTAGCACAGTTTTCTGGAAATCTGCAATTAGATACTTCATAGCGCAATGAACATTACAGTGACAAAGGAAATATCCAGATGAAAACTAGAAAGAAGCTTTCTTAGAAACTTCTTGGTGATGCGTGAATTCATCTCACAGAGTTACACTTATGTTTCGTGGAGCAGTCCATTAACACTGTCTTTGGGGAAACTGAGAAGGGCTTCTTTGGATCATATTGAGGCCTACGCTGATAAAGGAAATTTCATCCGTTCAAAACGTGAAAAAAGCTTTCTGAGAAACTTCTTTCTGATCTGTGAGTACATCTCACAGAGTTACAATCTCTGCCTCAAGAAGCAGTTTGCTAACACTCTTTTCGTGGAATCTGCAAAGTGATATTTGGGAGCCTATTGGGGCTCATGGTGATAAAGGAAATATCCTCACATAATATCTAAAGAGAAGCTTTCTGAGAAACTGCATTGCCATGTGTGAATGCAACTCACAGAGTTACACGTTTCTCTTCAGTGATCAGTTTGTTAGCACAGTTTTCTGGAAATCTGCAATTAGATACTTCATAGCGCAATGAACATTACAGTGACAAAGGAAATATCCACAGATGAAAACTAGAAAGAAGCTTTCTGAGAAACTTCTTGGTGATGTGTGAATTCATCTCACAGAGTTGCACCTATATTTCGTGGAACAGTGCATTAACACTGTCTTTGGGGAAACTGAGAAGGGCTTCTTTGGATCACATTGAGGCCTACGCTGATAAAGGAAATTTCATCCGTTCAAAACGTGAAAGAAGCTTTCTGAGAAACTTCTTTCTGATCTGTGAGTTCATCTCACAGAGTTACAACCTCTGCCTCAAGAAGCAGTTTGCTAACACTCTTTTCGTGGAAACTGCAAAGTGATATTTGGGAGCATATTGGGGCCCATGGTGATAAAGGAATTATCCTCACATAATAACTAAAGAGAAGCTTTCTGAGAAACTGCATTGCCATGTGTGAATGCAACTCACAGAGTTACACGTTTCTCTTCAGTGATCAGCTTGTTAGCACAGTTTTCTGGAAATCTGCAATTAGATACTTCATAGCGCAATGAACATTACAGTGACAAAGGAAATATCCAGATGAAAACTAGAAAGAAGATTTCTTAGAAACTTCTTGGTGATGTGTGAATTCATCTCACAGAGTTACACTTATGTTTCGTGGAGCAGTCCATTAACACTGTCTTTGGGGAAACTGAGAAGGGCTTCTTTGGATCACATTGAGGCCTACGCTGATAAAGGAAATTTCCTCCGTTCAAAACGTGAAAGAAGCATTCTGAGAAACTTCTTTCTGATCTGTGAGTACATCTCACAGAGTTACAATCTCTGCCTCAAGAAGCAGTTTGCTAACACTCTTTTCGTGGAATCTGCAAAGTGATATTTGGGAGCCTATTGGGGCTCATGGTGATAAAGGAAATATCCTCACATAATAACTAAAGAGAAGCTTTCAGAGAAACTGCATTGCCATGTGTGAATGCAACTCACAGAGTTACACGTTTCTCTTCAGTGATCAGTTTGTTAGCACAGTTTTCTGGAAATCTGCAATTAGATACTTCATAGCGCAATGAACATTACAGTGACAAAGGAAATATCCAGATGAAAACTAGAAAGAAGCTTTCTGAGAAACTTCCTGGTGATGTGTGAATTCATCTCACAGAGTTGCACCTATATTTCGTGGAACAGTGCATTAACACTGTCTTTGGGGAAACTGAGAAGGGCTTCTTTGGATCATATTGAGGCCTACGCTGATAAAGGAAATTTCATCCGTTCAAAACGTGAAAGAAGCTTTCTGAGAAACTTCTTTCTGATCTGTGAGTTCATCTCACAGAGTTACAACCTCTGCCTCAAGAAGCAGTTTGCTAACACTCTTTTCGTGGAAACTGCAAAGTGATATTTGGGAGTATATTGGGGCCCATGGTGATAAAGGAATTATCCTCACATAATAACTAAAGAGAAGCTTTCTGAGAAACTGAATTGCCATGTGTGAATGCAACTCACAGAGTTACACGTTTCTCTTCAGTGATCAGTTTGTTAGCACAGTTTTCTGGAAATCTGCAATTAGATACTTCATAGCGCAATGAACATTATAGTGACAAAGGAAATATCCAGATGAAAACTAGAAAGAAGCTTTCTTAGAAACTTCTTGGTTATGTGTGAATTCATCTCACAGAGTTACACTTATGTTTCGTGGAGCAGTCCATTAACACTGTCTTTGGGGAAACTGAGAAGGGCTTCTTTGGATCACATTGAGGCCTACGCTGATAAAGGAAATTTCATCCGTTCAAAACGTGAAAGAAGCTTTCTGAGAAACTTCTTTCTGATCTGTGAGTACATCTCACAGAGTTACAATCTCTGCCTCAAGAAGCAGTTTGCTAACACTCTTTTCGTGGAATCTGCAAAGTGATATTTGGGAGCCTATTGGGGCTCATGGTGATAAAGGAAATATCCTCACATAATATCTAAAGAGAAGCTTTCTGAGAAACTGCATTGCCATGTGTGAATGCAACTCACAGAGTTACACGTTTCTCTTCAGTGATCAGTTTGTTAGCACAGTTTTCTGGAAATCTGCAATTAGATACTTCATAGCGCAATGAACATTACAGTGACAAAGGAAATATCCACAGATGAAAACTAGAAAGAAGCTTTCTGAGAAACTTCTTGGTGATGTGTGAATTCATCTCACAGAGTTCCACCTATATTTCGTGGAACAGTGCATTAACACTGTCTTTGGGGAAACTGAGAAGGGCTTCTTTGGATCACATTGAGGCCTACGCTGATAAAGGAAATTTCATCCATTCAAAACGTGAAAGAAGCTTTCTGAGAAACTTCTTTCTGATCTGTGAGTTCATCTCACAGAGTTACAACCTCTGCCTCAAGAAGCAGTTTGCTAACACTCTTTTCGTGGAAACTGCAAAGTGATATTTGGGAGCCTATTGGGGCCCATGGTGATAAAGGAATTATCCTCACATAATAACTAAAGAGAAGCTTTCTGAGAAACTGAATTGCCATGTGTGAATGCAACTCACAGAGTTACACGTTTCTCTTCAGTGATCAGTTTGTTAGCACACTTTTCTGGAAATCTGCAATTAGATACTTCATAGCGGAATGAACATTATAGTGACAAAGGAAATATCCAGATGAAAACTAGAAAGAAGCTTTCTTAGAAACTTCTTGGTGATGTGTGAATTCATCTCACAGAGTTACACTTATGTTTCGTGGAACAGTCCATTTTCACTGTCTTTGGGGAAACTGAGAAGGGCTTCTTTGGATCACATTGAGGCCTACGCTGATAAAGGAAATTTCATCCGTTCAAAACGTGAAAGAAGCTTTCTGAGAAACTTCTTTCTGATCTGTGAGTTCATCTCACAGAGTTACAACCTCTGCCTCAAGAAGCAGTTTGCTAACACTCTTTTCGTGGAAACTGCAAAGTGATATTTGGGAGCATATTGGGGCCCATGGTGATAAAGGAATTATCCTCACATAATAACTAAAGAGAAGCTTTCTGACAAACTGCATTGCATTTGTGAATGCAACTCACAGAGTTACACGTTTCTCTTCAGTGATCAGTTTGTTAGCACAGTTTTCTGGAAATCTGCAATTAGATACTTCATAGCGCAATGAACATTACAGTGACAAAGGAAATATCCAGATGAAAACTAGAAAGAAGCTTTCTTAGAAACTTCTTGGTGATGTGTGAATTCATCTCACAGTGTTACACTTATGTTTCGTGGAACAGTCCATTTACACTGTCTTTGGGGAAACTGAGAAGGGCTTCTTTGGATCACATTGAGGCCTACGCTGATAAAGGAAATTTCATCCGTTCAAAACGTGAAAGAAGCTTTCTGAGAAACTTCTTTCTGATCTGTGAGTTCATCTCACAGAGTTACAATTTCTGCCTCAAGAAGCAGTTTGCTAACACTCTTTTCGTGGAATCTGCAAAGTGATATTTGGGAGCCTATTGGGGCTCATGGTGATAAAGGAAATATCCTCACATAATAACTAAAGAGAAGCTTTCTGAGAAACTGCATTGCCATGTGTGAATGCAACTCACAGAGTTACACGTTTCTCTTCAGTGATCAGTTTGTTAGCACAGTTTTCTGGAAATCTGCAATTAGATACTTCATAGCGCAATGAACATTACAGTGACAAAGGAAATATCCACAGATGAAAACTAGAAAGAAGCTTTCTTAGAAACTTCTTGGTGATGTGTGAATTCATCTCACAGAGTTACACTTATGTTTCGTGGAACAGTGCCATTAACACTGTCTTTGGGGAAACTGAGAAGGGCTTCTTTGGATCACATTGAGGCCTACGCTGATAAAGGAAATTTCATCCGTTCAAAACGTGAAAGAAGCTTTCTGAGAAACTTCTTTCTGATCTGTGAGTTCATCTCACAGAGTTACAACCTCTGCCTCAAGAAGCAGTTTGCTAACACTCTTTTCGTGGAACTGCAAAGTGATATTTGGGAGCCTATTGGGGCCCATGGTGATAAAGGAATTATCCTCACATAATAACTAAAGAGAAGCTTTCTGAGAAACTGCATTGCCATGTGTGAATGCAACTCACAGAGTTACACGTTTCTCTTCAGTGATCAGTTTGTTAGCACAGTTTTCTGGAAATCTGCTATTAGATACTTCATAGCGCAATGAACATTACAGTGACAAAGGAAATATCCAGATGAAAACTAGAAAGAAGCTTTCTTAGAAACTTGTTGGTGATGTGTGAATTCATCTCACAGAGTTACACTTATGTTTCGTGGAACAGTCCATTTACACTGTCTTTGGGGAAACTGAGAAGGGCTTCTTTGGATCACATTGAGGCCTACGCTGATAAAGGAAATTTCATCCGTTCAAAACGTGAAAGAAGCTTTCTGAGAAACTTCTTTCTGATCTGTGAGTTCATCTCACAGAGTTACAATCTCTGCCTCAAGAAGCAGTTTGCTAACACTCTTTTCGTGGAATCTGCAAAGTGATATTTGGGAGCCTATTGGGGCTCATGGTGATAAAGGAAATATCCTCACACAATAACTAAAGAGAAGCTTTCTGAGAAACTGAATTGCCATGTGTGAATGCAACTCACAGAGTTACACGTTTCTCTTCAGTGATCAGTTTGTTAGCACAGTTTTCTGGAAATCTGCAATTAGATACTTCATAGCGCAATGAACATTACAGTGCCAAAGAAATATCCAGATGAAAACTAGAAAGAAGCTTTCTTAGAAACTTCTTGGTGATGTGTGAATTCATCTCACAGAGTTACACTTATGTTTCGTGGAGCAGTCCATTAACACTGTCTTTGGGGAAACTGAGAAGCGCTTCTTTGGATCACATTGAGGCCTACGCTGATAAAGGAAATTTCATCCGTTCAAAACGTGAAAGAAGCTTTCTGAGAAACTTCTTTCTGATCTGTGAGTACATCTCACAGAGTTACAATCTCTGCCTCAAGAAGCAGTTTGCTAACACTCTTTTCGTGGAATCTGCAAAGTGATATTTGGGAGCCTATTGGGGCTCATGGTGATAAAGGAAATATCCTCACATAATATCTAAAGAGAAGGTTTCTGAGAAACTACATTGCCATGTGTGAATGCAACTCACAGAGTTACACGTTTCTCTTCAGTGATCAGTTTGTTAGCACAGTTTTCTGGAAATCTGCAATTAGATACTTCATAGCGCAATGAACATTACAGTGACAAAGGAAATATCCACAGATGAAAACTAGAAAGAAGCTTTCTGAGAAACTTCTTGGTGATGTGTGAATTCATCTCACAGAGTTCCACCTATATTTCGTGGAACAGTGCATTAACACTGTCTTTGGGGAAACTGAGAAGGGCTTCTTTGGATCACATTGAGGCCTACGCTGATAAAGGAAATTTCATCCATTCAAAACGTGAAAGAAGCTTTCTGAGAAACTTCTTTCTGATCTGTGAGTTCATCTCACAGAGTTACAACCTCTGCCTCAAGAAGCAGTTTGCTAACACTCTTTTCGTGGAAACTGCAAAGTGATATTTGGGAGCCTATTGGGGCCCATGGTGATAAAGGAATTATCCTCACATAATAACTAAAGAGAAGCTTTCTGAGAAACTGAATTGCCATGTGTGAATGCAACTCACATAGTTACACGTTTCTCTTCAGTGATCAGTTTGTTAGCACACTTTTCTGGAAATCTGCAATTAGATACTTCATAGCGGAATGAACATTATAGTGACAAAGGAAATATCCAGATGAAAACTAGAAAGAAGCTTTCTTAGAAACTTCTTGGTGATGTGTGAATTCATCTCACAGAGTTACACTTATGTTTCGTGGAACAGTCCATTTACACTGTCTTTGGGGAAACTGAGAAGGGCTTCTTTGGATCACATTGAGGCCTACGCTGATAAAGGAAATTTCATCCGTTCAAAACGTGAAAGAAGCTTTCTGAGAAACTTCTTTCTGATCTGTGAGTTCATCTCACAGAGTTACAACCTCTGCCTCAAGAAGCAGTTTGCTAACACTCTTTTCGTGGAAACTGCAAAGTGATATTTGGGAGCATATTGGGGCCCATGGTGATAAAGGAATTATCCTCACATAATAACTAAAGAGAAGCTTTCTGAGAAACTGCATTGCCATGTGTGAATGCAACTCACAGAGTTACAGGTTTCTCTTCAGTGATCAGTTTGTTAGCACAGTTTTCTGGAAATCTGCAATTAGATACTTCATAGCGCAATGAACATTACAGTGACAAAGGAAATATCCAGATGAAAACTAGAAAGAAGCTTTCTTAGAAACTTCTTGGTGATGTGTGAATTCATCTCACAGTGTTACACTTATGTTTCGTGGAACAGTCCATTTACACTGTCTTTGGGGAAACTGAGAAGGGCTTCTTTGGATCACATTGAGGCCTACGCTGATAAAGGAAATTTCCTCCGTTCAAAACGTGAAAGAAGCTTTCTGAGAAACTTCTTTCTGATCTGTGAGTTCATCTCACAGAGTTACAACCTCTGCCTCAAGAAGCAGTTTGCTAACACTCTTTTCGTGGAAACTGCAAAGTGATATTTGGGAGCATATTGGGGCCCATGGTGATAAAGGAATTATCCTCACATAATCACTAAAGAGAAGCTTTCTGACAAACTGCATTGCCATTTGTGAATGCAACTCACAGAGTTACACGTTTCTCTTCAGTGATCAGTTTGTTAGCACAGTTTTCTGGAAATCTGCAATTAGATACTTCATAGCGCAATGAACATTACAGTGACAAAGGAAATATCCAGATGAAAACTAGAAAGAAGCTTTCTTAGAAACTTCTTGGTGATGTGTGAATTCATCTCACAGTGTTACACTTATGTTTCGTGGAACAGTCCATTTACACTGTCTTTGGGGAAACTGAGAAGGGCTTCTTTGGATCACATTGAGGCCTACGCTGATAAAGGAAATTTCATCCGTTCAAAACGTGAAAGAAGCTTTCTGAGAAACTTCTTTCTGATCTGTGAGTTCATCTCACAGAGTTACAATTTCTGCCTCAAGAAGCAGTTTGCTAACACTCTTTTCGTGGAATCTGCAAAGTGATATTTGGGAGCCTATTGGGGCTCATGTTGATAAAGGAAATATCCTCACATAATAACTAAAGAGAAGCTTTCTGAGAAACTGAATTGCCATGTGTGAATGCAACTCACAGAGTTACACGTTTCTCTTCAGTGATCAGTTTGTTAGCACAGTTTTCTGGAAATCTGCAATTAGATACTTCATAGCGCAATGAACATTACAGTGACAAAGGAAATATCCACAGATGAAAACTAGAAAGAAGCTTTCTGAGAAACTTCTCTCTGATCTGTGAGTTCATCTCACAGAGTTACAACCTCTGCCTCAAGAAGCAGTTTGCTAACACTCTTTTCGTGGAAACTGCAAAGTGATATTTGGGAGCATATTGGGGCCCATGGTGATAAAGGAATTATCCTCACATAATAACTAAAGAGAAGCTTTCTGAGAAACTGCATTGCCATGTGTGAATGCAACTCACAGAGTTACACGTTTCTCTTCAGTGATCAGTTTGTTAGCACAGTTTTCTGGAAATCTGCTATTAGATACTTCATAGCGCAATGAACATTACAGTGACAAAGGAAATATCCAGATGAAAACTAGAAAGAAGCTTTCTTAGAAACTTGTTGGTGATGTGTGAATTCATCTCACAGAGTTACACTTATGTTTCGTGGAACAGTCCATTTACACTGTCTTTGGGGAAACTGAGAAGGGCTTCTTTGGATCACATTGAGGCCTACGCTGATAAAGGAAATTTCATCCGTTCAAAACGTGAAAGAAGCTTTCTGAGAAACTTCTTTCTGATCTGTGAGTTCATCTCACAGAGTTACAATCTCTGCCTCAAGAAGCAGTTTGCTAACACTCTTTTCGTGGAATCTGCAAAGTGATATTTGGGAGCCTATTGGGGCTCATGGTGATAAAGGAAATATCCTCACACAATAACTAAAGAGAAGCTTTCTGAGAAACTGAATTGCCATGTGTGAATGCAACTCACAGAGTTACACGTTTCTCTTCAGTGATCAGTTTGTTAGCACAGTTTTCTGGAAATCTGCAATTAGATACTTCATAGCGCAATGAACATTACAGTGCCAAAGAAATATCCAGATGAAAACTAGAAAGAAGCTTTCTTAGAAACTTCTTGGTGATGTGTGAATTCATCTCACAGAGTTACACTTATGTTTCGTGGAGCAGTCCATTAACACTGTCTTTGGGGAAACTGAGAAGCGCTTCTTTGGATCACATTGAGGCCTACGCTGATAAAGGAAATTTCATCCGTTCAAAACGTGAAAGAAGCATTCTGAGAAACTTCTTTCTGATCTGTGAGTACATCTCACAGAGTTACAATCTCTGCCTCAAGAAGCAGTTTGCTAACACTCTTTTCGTGGAATCTGCAAAGTGATATTTGGGAGCCTATTGGGGCTCATGGTGATAAAGGAAATATCCTCACATAATAACTAAAGAGAAGCTTTCTACGAAACTGCATTGCCATGTGTGAATGCAACTCACAGAGTTACACGTTTCTCTTCAGTGATCAGTTTGTTAGCACACTTTTCTGGAAATCTGCAATTAGATACTTCATAGCGCAATGAACATTACAGTGACAAAGGAAATATCCACAGATGAAAACTAGAAAGAAGCTTTCTTAGAATCTTCTTGGTGATGTGTGAATTCATCTCACAGAGTTACCCATATGTTTCGCGGAACAGTGCATTAACACTGTCTTTGGGGAAACTGAGAAGGGCTTCTTTGGATCACATTGAGGCCTACGCTGATAAAGGAAATTTCATCCGTTCAAAACGTGAAAGAAGCTTTCTGAGAAACTTCTTTCTGATCTGTGAGTTCATCTCACAGAGTTACAACCTCTGCCTCAAGAAGCAGTTTGCTAACACTCTTTTCGTGGAAACTGCAAAGTGATATTTGGGAGCCTATTGGGGCCCATGGTGATAAAGGAATTATCCTCACATAATAACTAAAGAGAAGCTTTCTGAGAAACTGAATTGCCATGTGTGAATGCAACTCACATAGTTACACGTTTCTCTTCAGTGATCAGTTTGTTAGCACACTTTTCTGGAAATCTGCAATTAGATACTTCATAGCGGAATGAACATTATAGTGACAAAGGAAATATCCAGATGAAAACTAGAAAGAAGCTTTCTTAGAAACTTCTTGGTGATGTGTGAATTCATCTCACAGAGTTACACTTATGTTTCGTGGAACAGTCCATTTACACTGTCTTTGGGGAAACTGAGAAGGGCTTCTTTGGATCACATTGAGGCCTACGCTGATAAAGGAAATTTCATCCGTTCAAAACGTGAAAGAAGCTTTCTGAGAAACTTCTTTCTGATCTGTGAGTTCATCTCACAGAGTTACAACCTCTGCCTCAAGAAGCAGTTTGCTAACACTCTTTTCGTGGAAACTGCAAAGTGATATTTGGGAGCATATTGGGGCCCATGGTGATAAAGGAATTATCCTCACATAATAACTAAAGAGAAGCTTTCTGAGAAACTGCATTGCCATGTGTGAATGCAACTCACAGAGTTACAGGTTTCTCTTCAGTGATCAGTTTGTTAGCACAGTTTTCTGGAAATCTGCAATTAGATACTTCATAGCGCAATGAACATTACAGTGACAAAGGAAATATCCAGATGAAAACTAGAAAGAAGCTTTCTTAGAAACTTCTTGGTGATGTGTGAATTCATCTCACAGTGTTACACTTATGTTTCGTGGAACAGTCCATTTACACTGTCTTTGGGGAAACTGAGAAGGGCTTCTTTGGATCACATTGAGGCCTACGCTGATAAAGGAAATTTCCTCCGTTCAAAACGTGAAAGAAGCTTTCTGAGAAACTTCTTTCTGATCTGTGAGTTCATCTCACAGAGTTACAACCTCTGCCTCAAGAAGCAGTTTGCTAACACTCTTTTCGTGGAAACTGCAAAGTGATATTTGGGAGCATATTGGGGCCCATGGTGATAAAGGAATTATCCTCACATAATCACTAAAGAGAAGCTTTCTGACAAACTGCATTGCCATTTGTGAATGCAACTCACAGAGTTACACGTTTCTCTTCAGTGATCAGTTTGTTAGCACAGTTTTCTGGAAATCTGCAATTAGATACTTCATAGCGCAATGAACATTACAGTGACAAAGGAAATATCCAGATGAAAACTAGAAAGAAGCTTTCTTAGAAACTTCTTGGTGATGTGTGAATTCATCTCACAGTGTTACACTTATGTTTCGTGGAACAGTCCATTTACACTGTCTTTGGGGAAACTGAGAAGGGCTTCTTTGGATCACATTGAGGCCTACGCTGATAAAGGAAATTTCATCCGTTCAAAACGTGAAAGAAGCTTTCTGAGAAACTTCTTTCTGATCTGTGAGTTCATCTCACAGAGTTACAATTTCTGCCTCAAGAAGCAGTTTGCTAACACTCTTTTCGTGGAATCTGCAAAGTGATATTTGGGAGCCTATTGGGGCTCATGTTGATAAAGGAAATATCCTCACATAATAACTAAAGAGAAGCTTTCTGAGAAACTGAATTGCCATGTGTGAATGCAACTCACAGAGTTACACGTTTCTCTTCAGTGATCAGTTTGTTAGCACAGTTTTCTGGAAATCTGCAATTAGATACTTCATAGCGCAATGAACATTACAGTGACAAAGGAAATATCCACAGATGAAAACTAGAAAGAAGCTTTCTGAGAAACTTCTCTCTGATCTGTGAGTTCATCTCACAGAGTTACAACCTCTGCCTCAAGAAGCAGTTTGCTAACACTCTTTTCGTGGAAACTGCAAAGTGATATTTGGGAGCATATTGGGGCCCATGGTGATAAAGGAATTATCCTCACATAATAACTAAAGAGAAGCTTTCTGAGAAACTGCATTGCCATGTGTGAATGCAACTCACAGAGTTACACGTTTCTCTTCAGTGATCAGTTTGTTAGCACAGTTTTCTGGAAATCTGCTATTAGATACTTCATAGCGCAATGAACATTACAGTGACAAAGGAAATATCCAGATGAAAACTAGAAAGAAGCTTTCTTAGAAACTTGTTGGTGATGTGTGAATTCATCTCACAGAGTTACACTTATGTTTCGTGGAACAGTCCATTTACACTGTCTTTGGGGAAACTGAGAAGGGCTTCTTTGGATCACATTGAGGCCTACGCTGATAAAGGAAATTTCATCCGTTCAAAACGTGAAAGAAGCTTTCTGAGAAACTTCTTTCTGATCTGTGAGTTCATCTCACAGAGTTACAATCTCTGCCTCAAGAAGCAGTTTGCTAACACTCTTTTCGTGGAATCTGCAAAGTGATATTTGGGAGCCTATTGGGGCTCATGGTGATAAAGGAAATATCCTCACACAATAACTAAAGAGAAGCTTTCTGAGAAACTGAATTGCCATGTGTGAATGCAACTCACAGAGTTACACGTTTCTCTTCAGTGATCAGTTTGTTAGCACAGTTTTCTGGAAATCTGCAATTAGATACTTCATAGCGCAATGAACATTACAGTGCCAAAGAAATATCCAGATGAAAACTAGAAAGAAGCTTTCTTAGAAACTTCTTGGTGATGTGTGAATTCATCTCACAGAGTTACACTTATGTTTCGTGGAGCAGTCCATTAACACTGTCTTTGGGGAAACTGAGAAGCGCTTCTTTGGATCACATTGAGGCCTACGCTGATAAAGGAAATTTCATCCGTTCAAAACGTGAAAGAAGCATTCTGAGAAACTTCTTTCTGATCTGTGAGTACATCTCACAGAGTTACAATCTCTGCCTCAAGAAGCAGTTTGCTAACACTCTTTTCGTGGAATCTGCAAAGTGATATTTGGGAGCCTATTGGGGCTCATGGTGATAAAGGAAATATCCTCACATAATAACTAAAGAGAAGCTTTCTACGAAACTGCATTGCCATGTGTGAATGCAACTCACAGAGTTACACGTTTCTCTTCAGTGATCAGTTTGTTAGCACACTTTTCTGGAAATCTGCAATTAGATACTTCATAGCGCAATGAACATTACAGTGACAAAGGAAATATCCACAGATGAAAACTAGAAAGAAGCTTTCTTAGAATCTTCTTGGTGATGTGTGAATTCATCTCACAGAGTTACCCATATGTTTCGCGGAACAGTGCATTAACACTGTCTTTGGGGAAACTGAGAAGGGCTTCTTTGGATCACATTGAGGCCTACGCTGATAAAGGAAATTTCATCCGTTCAAAACGTGAAAGAAGCTTTCTGAGAAACTTCTTTCTGATCTGTGAGTTCATCTCACAGAGTTACAACCTCTGCCTCAAGAAGCAGTTTGCTAACACTCTTTTCGTGGAAACTGCAAAGTAATATTTGGGAGCATATTGGGGCCCATGGTGTTAAAGGAATTATCCTCACATAATAACTAAAGAGAAGCTTTCTGAGAAACTGCATTGCCATGTGTGAATGCAACTCACAGAGTTACACGTTTCTCTTCAGTGATCAGTTTGTTAGCACAGTTTTCTGGAAATCTGCAATTAGATACTTCATAGCGCAATGAACATTACAGTGACAAAGGAAATATCCAGATGAAAACTAGAAAGAAGCTTTCTTAGAAACTTCTTGGTGATGCGTGAATTCATCTCACAGAGTTACACTTATGTTTCGTGGAGCAGTCCATTAACACTGTCTTTGGGGAAACTGAGAAGGGCTTCTTTGGATCACATTGAGGCCTACGCTGATAAAGGAAATTTCATCCGTTCAAAACGTGAAAGAAGCTTTCTGAGAAACTTCTTTCTGATCTGTGAGTACATCTCACAGAGTTACAATCTCTGCCTCAAGAAGCAGTTTGCTAACACTCTTTTCGTGGAATCTTCAAAGTGATATTTGGGAGCCTATTGGGGCTCATGGTGATAAAGGAAATATCCTCACATAATATCTAAAGAGAAGCTTTCTGAGAAACTGCATTGCCATGTGTGAATGCAACTCACAGAGTTACACGTTTCTCTTCAGTGATCAGTTTGTTAGCACAGTTTTCTGGAAATCTGCAATTAGATACTTCATAGCGCAATGAACATTACAGTGACAAAGGAAATATCCACAGATGAAAACTAGAAAGAAGCTTTCTGAGAAACTTCTTGGTGATGTGTGAATTCATCTCACAGAGTTCCACCTATATTTCGTGGAACAGTGCATTAACACTGTCTTTGGGGAAACTGAGAAGGGCTTCTTTGGATCACATTGAGGCCTACGCTGATAAAGGAAATTTCATCCATTCAAAACGTGAAAGAAGCTTTCTGAGAAACTTCTTTCTGATCTGTGAGTTCATCTCACAGAGTTACAATCTCTGCCTCAAGAAGCAGTTTGCTAACACTCTTTTCGTGGAAACTGCAAAGTGATATTTGGGAGCCTATTGGGGCCCATGGTGATAAAGGAATTATCCTCACATAATAACTAAAGAGAAGCTTTCTGAGAAACTGAATTGCCATGTGTGAATGCAACTCACAGAGTTACACGTTTCTCTTCAGTGATCAGTTTGTTAGCACACTTTTCTGGAAATCTGCAATTAGATACTTCATAGCGGAATGAACATTATAGTGACAAAGGAAATATCCAGATGAAAACTAGAAAGAAGCTTTCTTAGAAACTTCTTGGTGATGTGTGAATTCATCTCACAGAGTTACACTTATGTTTCGTGGAACAGTCCATTTACACTGTCTTTGGGGAAACTGAGAAGGGCTTCTTTGGATCACATTGAGGCCTACGCTGATAAAGGAAATTTCATCCGTTCAAAACGTGAAAGAAGCTTTCTGAGAAACTTCTTTCTGATCTGTGAGTTCATCTCACAGAGTTACAACCTCTGCCTCAAGAAGCAGTTTGCTAACACTCTTTTCGTGGAAACTGCAAAGTGATATTTGGGAGCATATTGGGGCCCATGGTGATAAAGGAATTATCCTCACATAATAACTAAAGAGAAGCTTTCTGAGAAACTGCATTGCCATGTGTGAATGCAACTCACAGAGTTACACGTTTCTCTTCAGTGATCAGTTTGTTAGCACAGTTTTCTGGAAATCTGCAATTAGATACTTCATAGCGCAATGAACATTACAGTGACAAAGGAAATATCCAGATGAAAACTAGAAAGAAGCTTTCTTAGAAACTTCTTGGTGATGTGTGAATTCATCTCACTGTGTTACACTTATGTTTCGTGGAACAGTCCATTTACACTGTCTTTGGGGAAACTGAGAAGGGCTTCTTTGGATCACATTGAGGCCTACGCTGATAAAGGAAATTTCCTCCGTTCAAAACGTGAAAGAAGCTTTCTGAGAAACTTCTTTCTGATCTGTGAGTTCATCTCACAGAGTTACAACCTCTGCCTCAAGAAGCAGTTTGCTAACACTCTTTTCGTGGAAACTGCAAAGTGATATTTGGGAGCATATTGGGGCCCATGGTGATAAAGGAATTATCCTCACATAATAACTAAGGAGAAGCTTTCTGACAAACTGCATTGCCATTTGTGAATGCAACTCACAGAGTTACACGTTTCTCTTCAGTGATCAGTTTGTTAGCACAGTTTTCTGGAAATCTGCAATTAGATACTTCATAGCGCAATGAACATTACAGTGACAAAGGAAATATCCAGATGAAAACTAGAAAGAAGCTTTCTTAGAAACTTCTTGGTGATGTGTGAATTCATCTCACAGTGTTACACTTATGTTTCGTGGAACAGTCCATTTACACTGTCTTTGGGGAAACTGAGAAGGGCTTCTTTGGATCACATTGAGGCCTACGCTGATAAAGGAAATTTCATCCGTTCAAAACGTGAAAGAAGCTTTCTGAGAAACTTCTTTCTGATCTGTGAGTTCATCTCACAGAGTTACAATTTCTGCCTCAAGAAGCAGTTTGCTAACACTCTTTTCGTGGAATCTGCAAAGTGATATTTGGGAGCCTATTGGGGCTCATGTTGATAAAGGAAATATCCTCACATAATAACTAAAGAGAAGCTTTCTGAGAAACTGAATTGCCATGTGTGAATGCAACTCACAGAGTTACACGTTTCTCTTCAGTGATCAGTTTGTTAGCACAGTTTTCTGGAAATCTGCAATTAGATACTTCATAGCGCAATGAACATTACAGTGACAAAGGAAATATCCACAGATGAAAACTAGAAAGAAGCTTTCTGAGAAACTTCTCTCTGATCTGTGAGTTCATCTCACAGAGTTACAACCTCTGCCTCAAGAAGCAGTTTGCTAACACTCTTTTCGTGGAAACTGCAAAGTGATATTTGGGAGCATATTGGGGCCCATGGTGATAAAGGAATTATCCTCACATAATAACTAAAGAGAAGCTTTCTGAGAAACTGCATTGCCTTGTGTGAATGCAACTCACAGAGTTACACGTTTCTCTTCAGTGATCAGTTTGTTAGCACAGTTTTCTGGAAATCTGCTATTAGATACTTCATAGCGCAATGAACATTACAGTGACAAAGGAAATATCCAGATGAAAACTAGAAAGAAGCTTTCTTAGAAACTTGTTGGTGATGTGTGAATTCATCTCACAGAGTTACACTTATGTTTCGTGGAACAGTCCATTTACACTGTCTTTGGGGAAACTGAGAAGGGCTTCTTTGGATCACATTGAGGCCTACGCTGATAAAGGAAATTTCATCCGTTCAAAACGTGAAAGAAGCTTTCTGAGAAACTTCTTTCTGATCGGTGAGTTCATCTCACAGAGTTACAATCTCTGCCTCATGAAGCAGTTTGCTAACACTCTTTTCGTGGAATCTGCAAAGTGATATTTGGGAGCCTATTGGGGCTCATGGTGATAAAGGAAATATCCTCACATAATAACTAAAGAGAAGCTTTCTGAGAAACTGAATTGCCATGTGTGAATGCAACTCACAGAGTTACACGTTTCTCTTCAGTGATCAGTTTGTTAGCACAGTTTTCTGGAAATCTGCAATTAGATACTTCATAGCGCAATGAACATTACAGTGACAAAGGAAATATCCAGATGAAAACTAGAAAGAAGCTTTCTTAGAAACTTCTTGGTGATGTGTGAATTCATCTCACAGAGTTACACTTATGTTTCGTGGAGCAGTCCATTAACACTGTCTTTGGGGAAACTGAGAAGGGCTTCTTTGGTTCACATTGAGGACTACGCTGATAAAGGAAATTTCATCCGTTCAAAACGTGAAAGAAGCTTTCTGAGAAACTTCTTTCTGATCTGTGAGTTCATCTCACAGAGTTACAACCTCTGCCTCAAGAAGCAGTTTGCTAACACTCTTTTCGTGGAAACTGCAAAGTGATATTTGGGAGCCTATTGGGGCCCATGGTGATAAAGGAATTATCCTCACATAATAACTAAAGAGAAGCTTTCTGAGAAACTGCATTGCCATGTGTGAATGCAACTCACAGAGTTACACGTTTCTCTTCAGTGATCAGTTTGTTAGCACAGTTTTCTGGAAATCTGCAATTAGATACTTCATAGCGCAATGAACATTACAGTGACAAAGGAAATATCCAGATGAAAACTAGAAAGAAGCTTTCTTAGAAACTTCTTGGTGATGTGTGAATTCATCTCACAGAGTTACACTTATGTTTCGTGGAGCAGTCCATTAACACTGTCTTTGGGGAAACTGAGAAGGGCTTCTTTGGATCACATTGAGGCCTACGCTGATAAAGGAAATTTCATCCGTTCAAAACGTGAAAGAAGCTTTCTGAGAAACTTCTTTCTGCTCTGTGAGTACATCTCACAGAGTTACAATCTCTGCCTCAAGAAGCAGTTTGCTAACACTCTTTTCGTGGAATCTGCAAAGTGATATTTGGGAGCCTATTGGGGCTCATGGTGATAAAGGAAATATCCTCACATAATAACTAAAGAGAAGCTTTGATCACACTCGGGGGCGGAGCAAGATGGCCGAATAGGAACAACTCCAGTCTCCAACTCCCAGCGCGAGCGACACAGAAGACCGGTGATTTCTGCATTTTCAACTGAGGTACTGGGGTCATCTCACTAGGGAGTGCCGGACAATCGGTGCTGGTCAGCTGCTGCAGCCTGACCAGCGAGAGCTGAAGCAGGGCGAGGCATCGCCTCACCTGGAAGCGCAAGGGGGAAGGGGGATCCGTTTTCCTAGCCAGGGGAACTGAGACACACAACACCTGGAAAATCGGGTAACTCCCACCCCAATACTGCGCTGTAAGCATACAGGCATTCCAGGAGAATATATCCCACACCTGGCCGGGAGGGTCCCACGCCCACGAAGCCTCCCTCACTGCTAACACAGCAGTCTGCCGCGATCTATCCGCAAGGCAGCAGCGAGGCTGGGGGAGGGGCGCCCGCCATTGCTGAGGCTTAAGTAGGTAAACAAAGCCGCTGGGAAGCTCGAACTGGGTGGAGCTCACAGCAGCTCAAGGAAGCCTGCCTGTCTCTGTAGTCTCCACCTCTGGGGACAGCGCACAGCTGAAGACCAACAGGGGAAGTAGCGGGAGCCGGTGCAGACGCGAACGACTCTGTCTGACAGCTTTGGGGAGAGCCGCGGATCTCCCAACGCGGAGGTTGAGATCTGAGAACGGACAGACTGCCTGCTCAGGTGTGTCCCTGACCCCTGAGTAGCCTAGCTGGGAGAAATCCCCCACTAGGGGCAGTCTGACACCCCACACCTCACAGGGTGGAGTACACCCCTGAGAGGACACTTCCAAAGGAAGAATCAGACAGGTACACTCGCTGTTCAGCAATATTCTATCTTCGGCAACCTCTGCTGCTGATACCCAGGCAAACAGGGTCTGGAGTGGACCTCAAGCAATCTCCAACAGACCAACAGAGAGTCCTTCTGACTGTCAGAAGGAAAACTATCAAACAGGAAGGACACCTATACCAAAACCCCATCAGTTCGTCACCACCATCAAAGACCAGAGACAGATAAAACCACAAAGATGGGGAAGAAGCAGGGCAGAAAAGCTGGAAATTCAAAAAATAAGAGCGCATCTCCCCCTGCAAAGGAGCGCAGCCCATCACCAGCAACGGATCAAAGCTGGTCAGAGAATGACTTGGACGAGAGGAGAGAAGAAGGCTTCAGTCCATCAAACTTATCAGAGCTAAAGGAGGAATTACGTACCCAGCGCAAAGAAACTAAAAATCTTGAAAAAAGAGTGGAAGAATTGACAGCTAGACTCATTAATGCAGAGAAGATCATAAACGAAATGACAGAGATGAAAACCATGACACGAGAAATACGTGACAAATGCACAAGCTTCAGTAACCGACTCGATCAACTGGAAGAAAGAGTATCAGCGATTGAAGATCAAATGAATGAAATGAAGCGAGAAGAGAAACCAAAAGAAAAAAGAAGAAAAAGAAATGAGCAAAGCCTGCAAGAAGTATGGGATTACGTAAAAAGACCAAATCTACGTCTGATTGGGGTGCCTGAAAGTGAGGGGGAAAATGGAACCAAGTTGGAAAACACTCTTCAGGATATCATCCAGGAGAACTTCCCCAACCTAGTAGGGCAGGCCAACATTCAAATTCAGGAAATACAGAGAACGCCACAAAGATACTCCTCCAGAAGAGCAACTCCAAGACACATCATTGCCAGATTCACCAAAGTTGAAATGAAGGAAAAAATCTTAAGGGCAGCCAGAGAGAAAGGTCGGGTCACCCACAAAGGGAAGCCCATCAGACTAACAGCAGATCTCTCGGCAGAAACTCTACAAGCCAGAAGAGAGTGGGGGCCAATATTCAACGTTCTTAAAGAAAAGAATTTTCAACCCAGAATTTCATATCCAGCCAAACTAAGTTTCATAAGTGAAGGAGAAATAAAATCCTTTACAGATAAGCAAATGCTTAGAGATTTTGTCACCACCAGGCCTGCCTTACAAGAGACCCTGAAGGAAGCCCTAAACATGGAAAGGAACAACCGGTACCAGCCATCGCAAAAACTTGGCAAAATGTAAAGACCATCGAGGCTAGGAAGAAACTGCATCAACTAACGAGCAAAATAACCAGTTAATATCATAATGGCAGGATCAAGTTCACACATAACAATATTAACCTTAAATGTTAATGGACTAAATGCTCCAATTAAAAGACACAGACTGGCAAACTGGATAAAGAGTCAAGACCCATCAGTCTGCTGTATTCAGGAGACCCATCTCACATGCAGAGACATACATAGGCTCAAAATAAAGGGATGGAGGAAGATCTACCAAGCAAATGGAGAACAAAAAAAAGCAGGGGTTGCAATCCTAGTCTCTGATAAAACAGACTTTAAACCATCAAAGATCAAAAGAGACAAAGAAGGCCATTACATAATGGTAAAGGGATCAATTCAACAGGAAGAGCTAACTCTCCTAAATATATATGCACCCAATACAGGAGCACCCAGATTCATAAAGCAAGTCCTTAGAGACTTACAAAGAGACTTAGACTCCCATACAATAATAATGGGGGACTTCAACACTCCGCTGTCAACATTAGACAGATCAACGAGACAGAAAGTTAACAAGGATATCCAGGAATTGAACTCATCTCTGCACCAAGCGGACCTAATAGACATCTATAGAACTCTCCACCCCAAATCAACAGAATATACATTCTTCTCAGCACCACATCGCACTTATTCCAAAATTGACCACATAATTGGAAGTAAAGCACTCCTCAGCAAATGTAAAAGAACAGAAATTATAACAAACTGTCTCTCAGACCACAGTGCAATCAAACTAGAACTCAGGACTAAGAAACTCAATCAAAACCGCTCAACTACATGGAAACTGAACAACCTGCTCCTGAATGACTATTGGGTACATAACGAAATGAAAGCGGAAATAAGATGTTCTTTGATACCAATGAGAACAAAGATACAACATACCAGAATCTCTGGGACACATTTAAAGCAGTGTGTAGAGGGAAATTTATAGCACTAAATGCCCACAAGAGAAAGCAGGAAAGATCTAAAATTGACACTCTAACATCACAATTAAAAGAACTAGAGAGGCAAGAGCAATCACATTCAAAAGCTAGCAGAAGGCAAGAAATAACTAAGATCAGAGCAGAACTGAAGGAGATAGAGACACAAAAAACCCTCCAAAAAATCAATGAATCCAGGAGTTGGTTTTTTGAAAAGATCAACAAAATTGACAGACCGCTAGCAAGGCTAATAAAGAAAAAAAGAGAGAGGAATCAAATAGATGCAATAAAAAATGATAAAGGGGATATCACCACTGACCCCACAGAAATACAAACTACCATCAGAGAATACTATAAACACCTCTACGCAAATCAACTAGAAAATCTAGAAGAAATGGATAATTTCCTGGACACTTACACTCTCCCAAGGCTAAACCAGGAAGAAGTTGAATCCCTGAATAGACCAATAGCAGGCTCTGAAATTGAGGCAACAATTAATAGCCTACCCACCAAAAAAAGTCCAGGACCAGATGGATTCACAGCTGAATTCTACCAGAGGTACAAGGAGGAGCTGGTACCATTCCTTCTGAAACTATTCCAATCAATAGAAAAAGAGGGAATCCTCCCTAACTCATTTTATGAGGCCAACATCATCCTGATACCAAAGCCTGGCAGAGACACAACAAAAAAAGAGAATTTTAGACCAATATCCCTGATGAACATTGATGCAAAAATCCTCAATAAAATACTGGCAAACCGGATTCAGCAGCACATCAAAAAGCTTATCCACCATGATCAAGTGGGCTTCATCCCTGGGATGCAAGGCTGGTTCAACATTCGCAAATCAATAAACGTAATCCAGCATATAAACAGAACCAAAGACAAGAACCACATGATTGTCTCAATAGATGCAGAAAAGGCTTTTGACAAAATTCAACAGCCCTTCATGCTAAAAACGCTCAATAAATTCGGTATTGATGGAACGTACCTCAAAATAATAAGAGCTATTTATGACAAACCCACAGCTAATATCATACTGAATGGGCAAAAACTGGAAAAATTCCCTTTGAAAACTGGCACAAGACAGGGATGCCCTCTCTCACCACTCCTATTCAACATAGTGTTGGAAGTTCTGGCTAGGGCAATCAGGCAAGAGAAAGAAATCAAGGGTATCCAGTTAGGAAAAGAAGAAGTCAAATTGTCCCTGTTTGCAGATGACATGATTGTATATTTAGAAAACCCCATCGTCTCAGCCCAAAATCTCCTTAAGCTGATAAGCAACTTCAGCAAAGTCTCAGGATACAAAATTAATGTGCAAAAATCACAAGCATTCTTATACACCAGCAACAGACAAGCAGAGAGCCAAATCAGGAATGAACTTCCATTCACAATTGCTTCAAAGAGAATAAAATACCTAGGAATCCAGCTTACAAGGGATGTAAAGGACCTCTTCAAGGAGAACTACAAACCACTGCTCAGTGAAATCAAAGAGGACACAAACAAATGGAAGAACATACCATGCTCATGGATAGGAAGAATCAATATCGTGAAAATGGCCATACTCCCCAAGGTTATTTATAGATTCAATGCCATCCCCATCAAGCTACCAATGACTTTCTTCACAGAATTGGAAAAAACTGCTTTAAAGTTCATATGGAACCAAAAAAGAGCCCGCATTGCCAAGACAATCCTAAGTCAAAAGGACAAAGCTGGAGGCGTCACGCTACCTGACTTCAAACTATACTACAAGGCTACAGTAACCAAAACAGCATGGTACTGGTACCAAAACAGAGATATAGACCAATGGAACAGAACAGAGTCCTCAGAAATAATACCGCACATCTACAGCCATCTGATCTTTGACAAACCTGAGAGAAACAAGAAATGGGGAAAGGATTCCCTATTTAATAAATGGTGCTGGGAAAATTGGCTAGCCATAAGTAGAAAGCTGAAACTGGATCCTTTCCTTACCCCTTATACGAAGATTAATTCAAGATGGATTAGAGACTTAAATGTTAGACCTAATACCATAAAAACCCTAGAAGAAAATCTAGGTAGTACCATTCAGGACATAGGCATGGGCAAGGACTTCATGTCTAAAACACCAAAAGCAACGGCAGCAAAAGCCATAATTGACAAATGGGATCTAATTAAACTAAAGAGCTTTTGCACAGCAAAAGAAACTACCATCAGAGTGAACAGGCAACCTACAGAATGGGAGAAAATTTTTGCAACCTACTCATCTGACAAAGGGCTAATTTCCAGAATCTACAAAGAACTCAAACAAATATACGAGAAAAAAACAAACAACCCATCAAAAAGTGGGGAAAGGATATGAACAGACATTTCTCAAAAGAAGATATTCATACAGCCAACAGACACATGAAAAAATGCTCATCATCACTGGCCATCAGAGAAATGCAAATCAAAACCACAATGAGATACCATCTCACACCAGTTAGAATGGCAATCATTAAGAAGTCAGGAAACAACAGGTGTTGGAGAGGATGTGGAGAAATAGGAACACTTTTACACTGTTGGTGGGATTGTAAACTAGTTCAACCATTATGGAAAACAGTATGGCAATTCCTCAAGGATCTAGAACTAGATGTACCATATGACCCAGCCATCCCACTACTGGGTATATACCCAAAGGATTATAAATTAGTCTACTACAAAGACACATGTACACGTATGTTTATTGCGGCACTATTCACAATAGCAAAGACTTGGAATCAACCCAAATGTCCATCTGTGACAGACTGGATTAAGAAAATGTGGCACATATACACCATGGAATACTATGCAGCCATAAAAAAGGATGAGTTTGCGTCCTTTGTAGGGACATGGATGCAGCTGGAAACCATCATTCTTAGCAAACTATCACAAGAAGAGAAAACCAAACACCGCATGTTCTCACTCATAGGTGGGAACTGAACAATGAGATCACTTGGACTCGGGAAGGGGAACATCACACACTGGGGTCTATCATGGGGAGGGGGGAGGGGGGAGGAGGGAGGGATTGCATTGGGGAGTTATACATGATATAAATGATGAATTGATGGGTGCTGACGAGTTGATGGGTGCAGCACACCAACATGGCATAAGTATACATATGTAACAAACCTGCACGTTATGCACATGTACCCTAGAACTTAAAGTATAATAAAAAAAATAAAATAAAAAAAAAAAAAAAAAAAAAAAAAAAAAAAAAAAAAAAAAAAAAAAAAAAAAAAAAGAGAAGCTTTCTGAGAAACTGCATTGCCATGTGTGAATGCAACTCACAGAGTTACACGTTTCTCTTCAGTGATCAGTTTGTTAGCACTCTTTTCTGGAAATCTGCAATTAGATACTTCATAGCGCAATGAACATTACAGTGACAAAGGAAATATCCACAGATGAAAACTAGAAAGAAGCTTTCTGAGAAACTTCTTGGTGATGTGTGAATTCATCTCACAGAGTTGCACCTATGTTTCGTGAAACAGTGCATTAACACTGTCTTTGGGGAAACTGAGAAGGGCTTCTTTGGATCACATTGAGGCCTACGCTGATAAAGGAAATTTCATCCGTTCAAAACGTGAAAGAAGCTTTCTGAGAAACTTCTTTCTGATCTGTGAGTTCATCTCACAGAGTTACAACCTCTGCCTCAAGAAGCAGTTTGCTAACACTCTTTTCGTGGAAACTGCAAATTGATATTTGGGAGCATATTGGGGCCCATGGTGATAAAGGAATTATCCTCACATAATAACTAAAGAGAAGCTTTCTGAGAAACTGCATTGCCATGTGTGAATGCAACTCACAGAGTTACACGTTTCTCTTCAGTGATCAGTTTGTTAGCACAGTTTTCTGGAAATCTGCAATTAGATACTTCATAGCGCAATGAACATTACAGTGACAAAGGAAATATCCAGATGAAAACTAGAAAGAAGCTTTCTTAGAAACTTCTTGGTGATGTGTGAATTCATCTCACAGAGTTACACTTATGTTTCGTGGAACAGTCCATTTACACTGTCTTTGGGGAAACTGAGAAGGGCTTCTTTGGATCACATTGAGGCCTACGCTGATAAAGGAAATTTCATCCGTTCAAAACGTGAAAGAAGCTTTCTGAGAAACTTCTTTCTGATCGGTGAGTTCATCTCACAGAGTTACAATCTCTGCCTCAAGAAGCAGTTTGCTAACACTCTTTTCGTGGAATCTGCAAAGTGATATTTGGGAGCCTATTGGGGCTCATGGTGATAAAGGAAATATCCTCACATAATAACTAAAGAGAAGCTTTCTGAGAAACTGAATTGCCATGTGTGAATGCAAATCACAGAGTTACACGTTTCTCTTCAGTGATCAGTTTGTTAGCACAGTTTTCTGGAAATCTGCAATTAGATACTTCATAGCGCAATGAACATTACAGTGACAAAGGAAATATCCAGATGAAAACTAGAAAGAAGCTTTCTTAGAAACTTCTTGGTGATGTGTGAATTCATCTCACAGAGTTACACTTATGTTTCGTGGAGCAGTCCATTAACACTGTCTTTGGGGAAACTGAGAAGGGCTTCTTTGGATCACATTGAGGCCTACGCTGATAAAGGAAATTTCATCCGTTCAAAACGTGAAAGAAGCTTTCTGAGAAACTTCTTTCTGATCTGTGAGTTCATCTCACAGAGTTACAACCTCTGCCTCAAGAAGCAGTTTGCTAACACTCTTTTCGTGGAAACTGCAAAGTGATATTTGGGAGCCTATTGGGGCCCATGGTGATAAAGGAATTATCCTCACATAATAACTAAAGAGAAGCTTTCTGAGAAACTGCATTGCCATGTGTGAATGCAACTCACAGAGTTACACGTTTCTCTTCAGTGATCAGTTTGTTAGCACAGTTTTCTGGAAATCTGCAATTAGATACTTCATAGCGCAATGAACATTTCAGTGACAAAGGAAATATCCAGATGAAAACTAGAAAGAAGCTTTCTTAGAAACTTCTTGGTGATGTGTGAATTCATCTCACAGAGTTACACTTATGTTTCGTGGAGCAGTCCATTGACACTGTCTTTGGGGAAACTGAGAAGGGCTTCTTTGGATCACATTGAGGCCTACGCTGATAAAGGAAATTTCATCCGTTCAAAACGTGAAAGAAGCTTTCTGAGAAACTTCTTTCTGATCTGTGAGTTCATCTCACAGAGTTACAACCTCTGCCTCAAGAAGCAGTTTGCTAACACTCTTTTCGTGGAAACTGCAAAGTGATATTTGGGAGCATATTGGGGCCCATGGTGATAAAGGAATTATCCTCACATAATAACTAAAGAGAAGCTTTCTGAGAAACTGCATTGCCATGTGTGAATGCAACTCACAGAGTTACACGTTTCTCTTCAGTGATCAGTTTGTTAGCACAGTTTTCTGGAAATCTGCAATTAGATACTTCATAGCGCAATGAACATTACAGTGACAAAGGAAATATCCAGATGAAAACTAGAAAGAAGCTTTCTTAGAAACTTCTTGGTGATGTGTGAATTCATCTCACAGAGTTACACTTATGTTTCGTGGAGCAGTCCATTAACACTGTCTTTGGGAAACTGAGAAGGGCTTCTTTGGATCACATTGAGGCCTACGCTGATAAAGGAAATTTCATCCGTTCAAAACGTGAAAGAAGCTTTCTGAGAAACTTCTTTCTGATCTGTGAGTTCATCTCACAGAGTTACAACCTCTGCCTCAAGAAGCAGTTTGCTAACACTCTTTTCGTGGAATCTGCAAAGTGATATTTGGGAGCCTATTGGGGCCCATGGTGATAAAGGAATTATCCTCACATAATAACTAAAGAGAAGCTTTCTGAGAAACTGCATTGCCATGTGTGAATGCAACTCACAGAGTTACACGTTTCTCTTCAGTGATCAGTTTGTTAGCACAGTTTTCTGGAAATCTGCAATTAGATACTTCATAGCGCAATGAACATTACAGTGACAAAGGAAATATCCAGATGAAAACTAGAAAGAAGCTTTCTTAGAAACTTCTTGGTGATGTGTGAATTCATCTCACAGAGTTACACTTATGTTTCGTGGAGCAGTCCATTAACACTGTCTTTGGGGAAACTGAGAAGGGCTTCTTTGGATCACATTGAGGCCTACGCTGATAAAGGAAATTTCATCCGTTCAAAACGTGAAAGAAGCTTTCTGAGAAACTTCTTTCTGATCTGTGAGTTCATCTCACAGAGTTACAATCTCTGCCTCAAGACGCAGTTTGCTAACACTCTTTTCGTGGAATCTGCAAAGTGATATTTGGGAGCCTATTGGGGCCATGGTGATAAAGGAAATATCCTCACATAATAACTAAAGAGAAGCTTTCTGAGAAACTGCATTGCCATGTGTGAATGCAACTCACAGAGTTACACGTTTCTCTTCAGTGATCAGTTTGTTAGCACAGTTTTCTGGAAATCTGCAATTAGATACTTCATAGCGCAATGAACATTACAGTGACAAAGGAAATATCCACAGATGAAAACTAGAAAGAAGCTTTCTTAGAAACTTCTTGGTGATGTGTGAATTCATCTCACAGAGTTACACTTATGTTTCGTGGAAGTGTGCATTAACACTGTCTTTGGGGAAACTGAGAAGGGCTTCTTTGGATCACATTGAGGCCTACGCTGATAAAGGAAATTTCATCCGTTCAAAACGTGAAAGAAGCTTTCTGAGAAACTTCTTTCTGATCTGTGAGTTCATCTCACAGAGTTACAACCTCTGCCTCAAGAAGCAGTTTGCTAACACTCTTTTCGTGGAAACTGCAAAGTGATATTTGGGAGCATATTGGGGCCCATGGTGATAAAGGAATTATCCTCACATAATAACTAAAGAGAAGCTTTCTGAGAAACTGCATTGCCATGTGTGAATGCAACTCACAGAGTTACACGTTTCTCTTCAGTGATCAGTTTGTTAGCACAGTTTTCTGGAAATCTGCAATTAGATACTTCATAGCGCAATGAACATTACAGTGACAAAGGAAATATCCAGATGAAAACTAGAAAGAAGCTTTCTTAGAAACTTCTTGGTGATGTGTGAATTCATCTCACAGAGTTACACTTATGTTTCGTGGAAGCAGTCCATTAACACTGTCTTTGGGGAAACTGAGAAGGGCTTCTTTGGATCACATTGAGGCCTACGCTGATAAAGGAAATTTCATCCGTTCAAAACGTGAAAGAAGCTTTCTGAGAAACTTCTTTCTGATCTGTGAGTTCATCTCACAGAGTTACAATCTCTGCCTCAAGAAGCAGTTTGCTAACACTCTTTTCGTGGAATCTGCAAAGTGATATTTGGGAGCCTATTGGGGCTCATGGTGATAAAGGAAATATCCTCACATAATAACTAAAGAGAAGCTTTCTGAGAAACTGAATTGCCATGTGTGAATGCAACTCACAGAGTTACACGTTTCTCTTCAGTGATCAGTTTGTTAGCACAGTTTTCTGGAAATCTGCAATTAGATACTTCATAGCGCAATGAACATTACAGTGACAAAGGAAATATCCAGATGAAAACTAGAAAGAAGCTTTCTTAGAAACTTCTTGGTGATGTGTGAATTCATCTCACAGAGTTACACTTATGTTTCGTGGAGCAGTCCATTAACACTGTCTTTGGGGAAACTGAGAAGGGCTTCTTTGGATCACATTGAGGCCTACGCTGATAAAGGAAATTTCATCCGTTCAAAACGTGAAAGAAGCTTTCTGAGAAACTTCTTTCTGATCTGTGAGTTCATCTCACAGAGTTACAACCTCTGCCTCAAGAAGCAGTTTGCTAACACTCTTTTCGTGGAAACTGCAAAGTGATATTTGGGAGCCTATTGGGGCCCATGGTGATAAAGGAATTATCCTCACATAATAACTAAAGAGAAGCTTTCTGAGAAACTGCATTGCCATGTGTGAATGCAACTCACAGAGTTACACGTTTCTCTTCAGTGATCAGTTTGTTAGCACAGTTTTCTGGAAATCTGCAATTAGATACTTCATAGCGCAATGAACATTACAGTGACAAAGGAAATATCCAGATGAAAACTAGAAAGAAGCTTTCTTAGAAACTTCTTGGTGATGTGTGAATTCATCTCACAGAGTTACACTTATGTTTCGTGGAGCAGTCCATTAACACTGTCTTTGGGGAAACTGAGAAGGGCTTCTTTGGATCACATTGAGGCCTACGCTGATAAAGGAAATTTCATCCGTTCAAAACGTGAAAGAAGCTTTCTGAGAAACTTCTTTCTGATCTGTGAGTTCATCTCACAGAGTTACAATCTCTGCCTCAAGAAGCAGTTTGCTAACACTCTTTTCGTGGAATCTGCAAAGTGATATTTGGGAGCCTATTGGGGCTCATGGTGATAAAGGAAATATCCTCACATAATAACTAAAGAGAAGCTTTCTGAGAAACTGAATTGCCATGTGTGAATGCAACTCACAGAGTTACACGTTTCTCTTCAGTGATCAGTTTGTTAGCACAGTTTTCTGGAAATCTGCAATTAGATACTTCATAGCGCAATGAACATTACAGTGACAAAGGAAATATCCAGATGAAAACTAGAAAGAAGCTTTCTTAGAAACTTCTTGGTGATGTGTGAATTCATCTCACAGAGTTACACTTATGTTTCGTGGAACAGTCCATTAACACTGTCTTTGGGGAAACTGAGAAGGGCTTCTTTGGATCACATTGAGGCCTACGCTGATAAAGGAAATTTCATCCGTTCAAAACGTGAAAGAAGCTTTCTGAGAAACTTCTTTCTGATCTGTGAGTTCATCTCACAGAGTTACAACCTCTGCCTCAAGAAGCAGTTTGCTAACACTCTTTTCGTGGAATCTGCAAAGTGATATTTGGGAGCATATTGGGGCTCATGGTGATAAAGGAAATTATCCTCACATAATAACTAAAGAGAAGCTTTCTGAGAAACTGAATTGCCATGTGTGAATGCAACTCACAGAGTTACACGTTTCTCTTCAGTGATCAGTTTGTTAGCACAGTTTTCTGGAAATCTGCAATTAGATACTTCATAGCGCAATGAACATTACAGTGACAAAGGAAATATCCAGATGAAAACTAGAAAGAAGCTTTCTTAGAAACTTCTTGGTGATGTGTGAATTCATCTCACAGAGTTACACTTATGTTTCGTGGAAGCAGTCCATTACACTGTCTTTGGGGAAACTGAGAAGGGCTTCTTTGGATCACATTGAGGCCTACGCTGATAAAGGAAATTTCATCCGTTCAAAACGTGAAAGAAGCTTCTGAGAAACTTCTTTCTGATCTGTGAGTTCATCTCACAGAGTTACAATATCTGCCTCAAGAAGCAGTTTGCTAACACTCTTTTCGTGGAATCTGCAAAGTGATATTTGGGAGCCTATTGGTGCTCATGGTGATAAAGGAAATATCCTCACATAATAACTAAAGAGAAGCTTTCTGAGAAACTGCATTGCCATGTGTGAATGCAACTCACAGAGTTACACGTTTCTCTTCAGTGATCAGTTTGTTAGCACAGTTTTCTGGAAATCTGCAATTAGATACTTCATAGCGCAATGAACATTACAGTGACAAAGGAAATATCCAGATGAAACTAGAAAGAAGCTTTCTTAGAAACTTCTTGGTGATGTGTGAATTCATCTCACAGAGTTACACTTATGTTTCGTGGAACAGTCCATTACACTGTCTTTGGGGAAACTGAGAAGGGCTTCTTTGGATCACATTGAGGCCTACGCTGATAAAGGAAATTTCATCCGTTCAAAACGTGAAAGAAGCTTTCTGAGAAACTTCTTTCTGATCTGTGAGTTCATCTCACAGAGTTACAACCTCTGCCTCAAGAAGCAGTTTGCTAACACTCTTTTCGTGGAAACTGCAAAGTGATATTTGGGAGCATATTGGGGCCCATGGTGATAAAGGAATTATCCTCACATAATAACTAAAGAGAAGCTTTCTGAGAAACTGCATTGCCATGTGTGAATGCAACTCACAGAGTTACACGTTTCTCTGCAGTGATCAGTTTGTTAGCACAGTTTTCTGGAAATCTGCAATTAGATACTTCATAGCGCAATGAACATTACAGTGACAAAGGAAATATCCAGATGAAAACTAGAAAGAAGCTTTCTTAGAAACTTCTTGGTGATGTGTGAATTCATCTCACAGTGTTACACTTATGTTTCGTGGAAGCAGTCCATTTACACTGTCTTTGGGAAACTGAGAAGGGCTTCTTTGGATCACATTGAGGCCTACGCTGATAAGGAAATTTCATCCGTTCAAAACGTGAAAGAAGCTTTCTGAGAAACTTCTTTCTGATCTGTGAGTTCATCTCACAGAGTTACAATTTCTGCCTCAAGAAGCAGTTTGCTAACACTCTTTTCGTGGAATCTGCAAAGTGATATTTGGGAGCCTATTGGGGCTCATGTTGATAAAGGAAATATCCTCACATAATAACTAAAGAGAAGCTTTCTGAGAAACTGAATTGCCATGTGTGAATGCAACTCACAGAGTTACACGTTTCTCTTCAGTGATCAGTTTGTTAGCACAGTTTTCTGGAAATCTGCAATTAGATACTTCATAGCGCAATGAACATTACAGTGACAAAGGAAATATCCAGATGAAAACTAGAAAGAAGCTTTCTTAGAAACTTCTTGGTGATGTGTGAATTCATCTCACAGAGTTACACTTATGTTTCGTGGAGCAGTCCATTAACACTGTCTTTGGGGAAACTGAGAAGGGCTTCTTTGGATCACATTGAGGCCTACGCTGATAAAGGAAATTTCATCCGTTCAAAACGTGAAAGAAGCTTTCTGAGAAACTTCTTTCTGCTCTGTGAGTACATCTCACAGAGTTACAATCTCTGCCTCAAGAAGCAGTTTGCTAACACTCTTTTCGTGGAATCTGCAAAGTGATATTTGGGAGCCTATTGGGGCTCATGGTGATAAAGGAATATCCTCACATAATAACTAAAGAGAAGCTTTCTGAGAAACTGCATTGCCATGTGCGAATGCAACTCACAGAGTTACACGTTTCTCTTCAGTGATCAGTTTGTTAGCACTCTTTTCTGGAAATCTGCAATTAGATACTTCATAGCGCAATGAACATTACAGTGACAAGGAAATATCCACAGATGAAAACTAGAAAGAAGCTTTCTGAGAAACTTCTTGGTGATGTGTGAATTTCTATCTCACAGAGTTGCACCTATGTTTCGTGAACAGTGCATTAACACTGTCTTTGGGAAACTGAGAAGGGCTTCTTTGGATCACATTGAGGCCTACGCTGAAAAAGGAAATTTCATCCGTTCAAAACGTGAAAGAAGCTTTCTGAGAAACTTTTTCTGATCTGTGAGTTCATCTCACAGAGTTACAAACCTCTGCCTCAAGAAGCATTTGCTAACACTCTTTTCGTGGAAACTGCATTGATATTTGGGAGCATATTGGGGCCCTGGTGATAAAGGAACTATCTCACATAATAACTAAAGAGAAGCTTTTCTGAGAAACTGCATTGCCATGTGTGAATGCAACTCACAGAGTTACACGTTTCTCTTCAGTGATCAGTTTGTTAGCACAGTTTTCTGGAAATCTGCAATTAGATACTTCATAGCGCAATGAACATTACAGTGACAAAGGAAATATCCAGATGAAA